>NW_009201058.1:70592-78680 GCF_000690835.1 Fulmarus glacialis
CATGACCCCATATGATAATAAGGTGATGGTGGAGGGAAGGGAAGAAAAGGCAAATAACCACATTCCTCTGGCTCTCTGCAGAGTGGCTTTTTCAAATCATCCCAGACTGCACAGGTTTCACATATGCCAACATGTACATTGCAAGCAGAAAGTATCTCAGTGGAAATTGTTTCAAAAATTGCATTCTTCCAGTCAGCTTCCAGTTAAGGCTTTAACAGGGAAAATTTGTAAATTAATACCTACAGCACAGTGTATTACTTTGAGAAGCTTTATTCATCCACTTCAGAAGTGCTGTGTGGCTTTTATGCCTCACTCTTCCACACGGCCTGAAATCCCAGTATCTGAGATAAACAGCAAATGATCTTTGTTTGGACTATTATTTAAATTTGCTAAATGAGAACAAATCATAATGACAATTAAAACAAGTAATGAGCGTGTGGCCAAGTGTTCCTTAGCTTAAACACAGATTATGTGAAGACTCACTACCTGTTTATTCGTTCTGAAGGTGCTAGCTGCTAATTGCACTGAACGCCTCCTACTTCTAGTGCTGGAACTGCTTCCTCGTGGTTCACCATATTGAAATCACATTGGCAGAGGCTGGCTGACTAACATTTAGCAGAGGAAAATGTACATGACTTCAAACCTCATTGAATTTCTCAGAGTCTGAAACCGAAGGGGTAAATGTGAGGGCAGAGAGAAGAAATACCAGACTGGAGTTAATGCCACTGACTCAGCATGCATCAGAGTTGATGGGAAATCTCAACACAGGAACATTTTGGAGCAAATTCAGATCTGGTTTGCCCTCAGAAGGTCAAATCCTATGAACAATTTAAAAAGTTCATCTGCACTATGTACAAGAGCGTAAGCTCGTCCACGTGAACTTGGCATGACTTGGCAGTCTGCCACTTATCATCGGGAGATTGTTTGAAACCTCAGGCGGGTTCAGCGAGGCTGTGCATTTCAAAAGGGTAGGCTGTTTAATGGCCATGTAGGCATGTAAAAGTTTCAAATATATTTTCAAAGTGTAGATAGTTTCAGGTGAATGATTTATGCTCAGAACACTCATCTTGTTAGTCAACATCAGAGGATTAAATAAGACACAGTCCTTGAAAATTGTCTGTGGGTATGATAAAGGCCAGCCCTAATGCGGTCACACTAGGTATATCTTCAGTGGAGACTTTATGTCTCCCAGACATCACTACAGAGTAATCATGTTCCCAGTTCTGTTGTTCAGAAGTTAACATCAGGGTTCTAAATATTGAATTTATGGGTGTTTTTTTAATCTTTTAATGTTTTTAGTTTTAAGACCAGGATTGCTTATTGGCTGCATTTTTCAATTTTGCTGTTAGTTTTCAAGTGAGAGCTGAGATTCTCATATAATCAAGGAAACAGAGTTTTAAGGAAAACCTTGATGATCATAAAACAATATAAGCGTATATAAAGAGGCACATACAAATGCCAGCTTGAATCTGCCTTGTTCTCTCATACGAGAAATGATTACTGAGTAAAAGTATCACTAACAGATGCAAAAATCCAGTCTAAAAAACCCCCAAAACCTAATAAAATATAATTAGTCCTGTTAAGGCTAAGAGTGAAATATTAGGTCTGTGATTTCAGCATGGAGAACCACGAGGAAGCAGTTCCAGCACTAGAAGTAGGAGGCGTTCAGTGCAATTAGCAGCTAGCACCTTCAGAACGAATAAACAGGTAGTGAGTCTTCACATAATCTGTGTTTAAGCTAAGGAACACTTGGCCACAAGATACTAAGGACGCTAAAAGTTCATTCAAGGAAGCACCAGAAAAGACCATGAAAAAGACCACTGAAAGTTATTAAACGCGTGGAAACCACATCCAGCTCAGGAAATGCCTGAGGCTGGAGGCTGGGTGAGTACGTGGGGGAAGTACCATAAAAACCTGCCTCATTTTATATCCTGCTCTGTCATTCACTTTTTGGCGACTCTTGGAGATAAGAAACTCAGTTAGATGGGTCTTTGATCCAGTATGGTTGCTCTTCTGCTCTGAAACTGAAAGCCTGTGTATCCATAACACTCTCTACGGCAACAGAGAGGGGCAAAGGGGATGGAGCTGTGCCTTATAAGGAGAAATTAAAAAGGCTGAGGGTCTTCAGCTGAGACAGGAGAGCTCTGAAGGAGTTTTTGAATATCATGAAGATTGTGATTGTAAGCTATTATTTACCAAATCCTGCAATTCTGGAAGTAGAGGATGGTTTTTTGAAAGGAGAATGTTTCAAGCCAGATGAAAGAAAACACTTTTCTTTCATAAAGGATGGTGAACTTGTTGCTCCAGTAGATTGTAGAGGCCAATATCAGCAGCAGCTTCAAAAAGGCAGTAGTCAAACTCATTGACAAAGGTTCATCCAGATTCTAAAGGGAATACACAGACATACCCTAATATCCTAATACAAAAATTGTGGGTGATAGGGAGCACAGAAGCATTCGATGACTAGAAGTGGCAAAGCGCACTCTCCATGAACAATGTCTCCTCTTGCTACTGGCTGTGACAGAATACCGGCTGAGGTCTTGGGTCTGACCCAGCAGGGATTTCTTCCTCAGTAAACCAAGCAGGGACCTTGCTGGGTCTTATGAAATGATATCCTGAAAAACTTGCCTGTGAGGAAATCAAACCCTTGCAAATTTCCTGTAGACAGAGTGTCATAATGGTGTGGTCACTCTGCACAATGCAAAACCTGGATGCCAGAGTGGAGCCTTATAATTTCTGCAGAATGACCAGAAATGTTAATACCAATGGTGCTACCAAAGAGCTGTAAAAATAATGTTATCATCTCTGAAAAAAGGCAATGTACTAATCTGGTTGCCACTGCTTGTTTTTCCCCATTTTAGGCATTCCACATCTCTTTAGACATCATAGCTAATAGATCATGGAAGGATTTAAAAATATCTTTAATTTCTTTGATATTTCAGAAAAAAATACAACATGGACCAGACTTGCCAGCTTTCAGTTCTAAACACTATTATTTCAGTTATACTGTTCTAAACCATTAAAACGAAAGGAATAGTACAGGAAGCAGAATACTATTATTAAGAGTATTCTGTAATGCTTTTCTCTGTACAATACAATAATAATAGCTCTCCGGAACCATCAGGTAGTCCCTTCAGCTATCACTGGAATAATTCTGTTTCAGATGCATGCTAGCAGAACACAGCACTACTACCAAATTTAGAGATTAGTGTTAGTTGTAAGAGGAAGAGCTTTCTGGGAAAGCTGAGAGAGAAACACAACAAGAGAGCTTTATGGACAGCACTCATTTCCTTAGAGAGCTCTGATACAGGTTCAGAGAGTGAAACCTGAAAACATCCTTACTTTCTCTCCTCAGATGAGACTTCCCTAGGGATGGAGAATCTCTCCAGGAGATCATCTTCTGGTAGGGGCTGAACACTATTTTAAGCAGCTGATTACCCCATTCTCATGTAGCATTACGCTTCTCGTGATCATCAAACGTTTATTTCCGCTGATGCATCAGAACCTGCGCTTAGCAGCGTTGAGATGTGGCTTTGCTGAAAAGTATATGGGAAAATTCAGGCTTCCTCTGCCAGAATGATTCTGAATATGTTGTATACGTTTTCATGGTTTTTTTCTTTGTAAATTAGATTGATCATTTTTAAGGGTTAAGAGAAATCTCCTCTTTTCACTACTTCTGTATTCCTGAGGAATGTTCCCTAAGCCATACAGATAAATTGTAGTGAAATTAGTTTTAATGAGCAGAAATATCTATAATCTACAATCCTGGTATATGTTATGAAAATCAGTCAGTTTAACTGCTTGAAGATGTAAGGCAGCATGAAGGGCGTAACACTTCACTTTGACTTCAGCCAAAAGTTTTCTTCCGTGAGGTCAAAGAAATCTAACTTACTGAGACAAACTCTCAGTCCTAAATGCTGTGCATATGCAATTCCATAATACTTTGTGTAAGCACAGTTTGTTTAATGAACAGTAAGAAAGACCTATGGGTAAAGTCAAGCATATAGGAAACTGTTGTGCCATCTTAGAGGCCACAGGCTAAAATAAAGTTCCTTCCTGTGCACCTGGTTAGACTCGTATTAGGTGAATTTGTTATGCTTCCTCTACAGCCTAGCATATTTATGGTGCATATATTCAGCACATTTTTCCATTAAGTGAAATCTGATGATTCTGTAAAAATGATGTTACTATGTTGCAGCTTAATCGAAGCTTTTACGGACTTCAAGGATAGCATTTGTCTTGCGAAACATACATCTATAAGGTAGATATTTATATCTTTACTCAAAACTTCTAGGTATTAGTCACCAAAGAGAAACAGATACTGGTGTATAGTGCAGACATCCAAAATAGATCAGATGATCTAAAACATGTCTATGTCTTTCAGTTATCTGTAAAGGAAGCCTGTGGTGATGAGCGTGGTACAGACACCTGTCCTACTCATGTCACCTCATTTAGTGAGTTGAAGTGTGTGGACCCTTATCCAGGTTGAGAGAATTACATCTCCCAACCACATACAGGTGTGTGAATCAAGGACCCATGAGCTGATTAATTCTGCTGACCAAGGACTATCTGCAAGTCTGGAGAAGTGTGGTTGTTTCACCACCTGTTTGCAGGTGTGCTATGAGGGAACAGTATTCTGCCGTTTTGCAGAAAAGGGGCTATCTGTCCCAAAATTTCCAAGCTGCCTATAGATAACTTTGTTACTGAACAGCTTATAATCACCAAAAAACCTTCATTTTGCAGCTTATCACTCACTCTGGTGTAGCTTCTTCTCTGCAATACTTGAGCCCCCATAGGAAAGCTCTCGCAAGAGGCTGATTTTGTGCAGTAATTGACCTTGATGAGGGGCAAGGAGAGATAAGGGCAACCATACTTCACAGGCTGTCAATCAGAGATTTAACACAGTCATAGTCATTTCATTTTGCCTTTGACATCTTTAATTCACCCAAGACTTAAAGACAAGAGATTTCTATTTCATGCTTATTTGCTGATATTAATGTCTAGGGAACATTAACACTTATAGGTCTGAAACATTAAATTCCTGAAGTTCTAGATGGTTTAAAACTCCAACATTATTTAGCTTTGTTGGCTTCAATATTCCCAGGGACAAACTCCAGCTGTTTGCAATGATACCTCTTTAATCAACTTTAACTCGAATACCCAGCAGCTCTGCAATGGATTTTGAAAGATAATGGTAACTTTGGCATAATTTCAAGCTTGTATTTTCTCAAAGATTAACCGCTTTTAATCAATTTCTGAGGTGAACAAAACACAAGACAGCTTTCCCACAGTAGCAAATACACATCTCCTTTTTCCATTTAGTTTTCCTCCTGTACATATTTCTGTTCTAAGGTTAATGTCTTTTTTTACTGTATTTTCTCACCTTCTTCGTATGAATAGTTGCAAAAAGATGCATGAGGTTTTAGCAAAATACTTCATAGACAGCATATATGTGTAAAATTTAAGTTTAAAGAAATTAGCTTCTTTTTTTTTTCATACCACACCACTTTTTGTTTGAGATCATGCAATTAGTACTGGAAGTTCAAAGCTGATTATGTTGTCTAGTCTTTTTTATGTCATTTAAGCCAGAACTACATGTAGAGCCATAAAAACTTTGCAGATTTAGAGGCAAATTTCCAAATTCCATATCTAAATTTAGGGAAGTAATTTCAGATACCTATATGAGAAATAATTTGCTGTATGAAATATCTTAGCCCTTCAGAAGGTCTAGAAGAGAAAATAAGTGCTTGGTACTGTTCTACTGGTAGGTCCCTAAAAAGGGATTATGGTGATTCACAGTAATCCTGTTAATAAAATCTTAACTTCTTTTTATCAGGTGTCCCTGGTGATCTCACTTCCTATTAAATTCCTTGTTCTTCAGGTCTTGCAAGTGTCAGATCAGCATTTTTTTTTTTTGCAATAGGAGGTGAAATTACAAAATCCACAAGGTGGACAGAGGGACTTTGCAGAGAAAGCCCGGATTTAGGTAGGAATCCAATATCTGTGGCTGATTTACAAAGCATGTCATGAGCATGTCACTGAAATCTCAAGAATTAGAGATATCTGAGAGAAAGCAGTCAATATTCACTTACCATGTTCATCCAGTAGTATGTTATCAGGTTTGATGTCCCTGCAAAATAAGGAAAGGAATGCATTACATTTCATACCCAAAGAAAACCTGCAACCTGTTTTCCCCATGTGGGTATGAGGGCCAAGTCACTTAAATAATTACAAAACCAAGGAAGACCATATCATACATACATATGTAGATTTTTATCTACATCTTTTTACTGCCCTGAGAAAACATGCATACTAAAGAGACTCTCTAGGTTTCCATTTCATGTGGTTTTGATTTCATATGGTTAGCATTGACATGGATTTGGTTTTCAAGATTATGTACTTTATTCTTTATAGCAGCGGGAACAACGAGATGGAAGATTTGCATCTAGGAGGTGCCTGACTGCCTCAGGGACTCTGAATTTGACAGACCCAAGAAATCATTTAATTAGAAACGTCGGTGATCTACCCTTTCTGCCAGACTCTGCTAATTTGCCACGCTCACATGCATGATCACTCACTGCTAGCTATCTTACACTAACTAGCAGCCCTCCTTTTAGCCCCCAAACCCCCGCGTGGCTGTCTGTAACAGCAGGTAGCATGCTGGGGAAAGGAGTGGTGATAAGGGAGGATGGAGACTATCACGTGCTGAAGCATCAGCTCAACTCTGCTGTTCTTGGCACAAGGGAACAACATTGCCCTAGAGAGCTGCACTTTCAGGATCATTTTACATTGACCTATGTCCAGGCTGCTGCTGCCAGGAGAGATGGAGACAGCTTTTCCCCACATTGTTGGGCATTCCCACTGTCTTTCTTGGTTCAGTGTCACTGCTCATGGTGCGGACCTGTTCTGGGGAAAACTCATCTCTTCCCTTTGCCAGCCTGGATCAGTCCCTGGTTTGGCTCACCCTGCATCTCGGTGAGTGTGATGCGGCAGTGTTGTATGGCACTGTCTTTTCACCGGCAGCTTGCGCTTCATGCAATTTTGAAGCCTTGTTCTTGGTGTGGCATTGCCAGAGTGGGAGATGCATCAGTCCGCCTTGAGCAAAACGTTTGCCCCTCGGGCTGAATTCTCCACCACTCTCAAAAGAGCAGGGACTGTAAACTGTCAAAATAAGCTGTCAGACGAGTCTGCAAATGAACTCCAAAGAACTTCTGCCTGTGTAATTTTTTTTACCCAAGGGGTGACTTGATTATTCCAATTTAAACATTTCTCAGAAAATTCTGTCCTGACTGAAATGTGTATTAATACATACTTAGGTTTCACTAACAAGTTTTGTCCAGTGTGCCCATAAATGAAATAAAGAAAAAAGTCGAATGTTACAAAAGGAAAATGTATTACACCAGAACACCTTCTTTTTCTTTTTTCTTTTTTAAATTAGAGAATGACTTCTAAAGGAAACATCATACAGGAATAAGATAGCAACAGCAATTATAATATCTATATCGTTTGCATGATGTGAGCTCAGTCTTAACCCCAACTTGACACCTTTATTGACAAAAGAAGGAAGTTTACAGTTTAGTATTTTGCATTTCACACTTTCAGGCCTTTCCTGAGAATCATATGAAATTATGAAGTACACTAAGATTATGTTTACAATTTGTGTAGCAGCAGCTGGAGAAACGTAGGATAAATAAGAAATTACTTTGAATCATTCCCTGCACATTTGGAAATAATGTACACATTGGATGTGTATGTGTCTGTGTAAGGTAAAGGGTCTCACTAAGAATTACCATCTGGAATGGAAATTCAAAATTATACCAATATTTCAGTGTGAAATACTGTATTTCTTCTGCACAACTTACAGGCTATCTATAATTGCCTGATTCAGCAGCAGTTCTAGTTATATGTGTAATATAAGGGGAAATTTCTCTTAGAGCCCATGTCATCCAGAAACCTCCAAACCCTAACTTGTCTCTCTCCTCTCCCCTGTAGTCACTTGTCATATTATTTACTGTCATATCAAAAACTCTCCTTCCCCTGATTTCCTATGGGTGAAGTTGTGAGTGTTGTGGTTTAACCCCAGCCAGC
>NW_009201059.1:0-318 GCF_000690835.1 Fulmarus glacialis
GTGCACAAGTCCATGGGACCCGATGAGATTAATCCGTGAGTCCTGAAGGAGCTGGCGGATGAAGTTGCTAAGCCAGTATCCATCATATTTGAGAAGTCGTGGCAGTCTGGTGAAGTTCCCGCTGACTGGAAAAGGGGAAACATAACCCCCCTTTTTAAAAAGGGAAAAAAGGAAGACATGGGGAACTACAGGCCGGTCAGTCTCACTGCTGTGCCCAGCAAGATCATGGAGCAGATCCTCCTGGAAGGCACATGGAAAACAGAGAGGTGATTGGTGACAGCCAACATGGCTTCACTAAGGGCACATCGTACGTGACAA
>NW_009201059.1:531-2330 GCF_000690835.1 Fulmarus glacialis
TGGTGTTCTTTCCCCTCTCTCTCTCTCTCTCTCTAGAGGTGAATCCAATAACAAATATTAGCACTGGTAGCACAAATGTAAATTGCTGAGTCCAGGCTGTGAAGTTCATTCATAAACTTCAGAATAAATAAAGTGACGAAAGCAGTGCAAATCCCTAGGAAGATTCAAAATATTTTAAATTTGTATTTTTCTCTTGGGTTTTGGTTCAGGTCTGTCACCTGGTCGGGTGCAACCCTTGGTATCAATACAGGCTGGGGGATGAAGGGATTGAGAGCAGCCCTGCCGAGAAGGACTTGGGGGTACTGATGGATGAAAAGCTGGACATGAGCTGACAATGTGGACTTGGAGCCCAGAAGGCCAACCGTATCCTGTGCTGCATCAAAAGAAGCGTGGCCAGCAGATCGAGGGAGGTGATTCTGCCCCTCTGCTCTGGTGAGACCCCACTTGCAGTACTGCATCCAGTTCTGGAACCCTCAGCACAAGAAAGACATAGACCTGTTGGAGCGGGTCCAGAGGAGGGCCACAAAAATGATCAGAGGGATGGAATGGCTCTCCTATGAAGAAAGGCTGAGAGAGTTGGGGTTGTGAAGCCTGGAGAAGAGGGGGCTTCAGAGCCTATCAGTACTTAAAGGGGGCTTATAAGAAGCTTTTTAGCAGGTACAAACTTTTTAGCAGGGCCTGTTACCTGTTCCCCGACAGGGGGAATGGTTTTAAACTAAAAGGGGGTAGATATAGACTAGATACAAGGAAGAAATTTTTCACAATGAGGGTGGTGAAACACTGGAAGAGGTTGCCCAGAGAGGTGGTAGATGCTCCATCCCTGGAAACATCCCTGGTCAAGTTGGATGGGGCTCTGAGCAACTTGATCTGGTTGCAGATGTCCCTGCCCATGACAGGGGGACTAGGTGACTTTTAAAGGTCCCTTCCAACCCAAACTATTCTATGATTCTATGAAGTCCTTGTGCATGGGAACCTGTGGATATACAGCTGAGGGCTGCAACACTTGGAGAACCTGGGATCCTTCCTGAAAAAAGAGTTGCAAATGAGGCCACCAGGGTACCCTAAGATGGTGTCTCCTGGCATGGGACCTCTTCAGCACTTGAGTTCTCTCCTCAACACTGTTGCGTTCCTGCCCCAGAAGTCCTTGGGCCTCCCATTCCAGCATTTGGCAGGAACGTCTCTGGCACAAAGGGCATTTCAGAAATGAGGAAGTGAAAAGGAGGCAATGAAGGAAACCAAATTACAAGCTGTGTGATTAGGAAGGGTATTCTCCATTTAAGATGAGTCTGTTGGAAAATTACTGCCTGTGCACAGACAGTCTCAGGGCCTGTGGCGGTGCAGAAGCAGTATAAAAGTAAACCCAAAGCCTTGTTCACTCATCCATTTCTCTTGCCTTGCTCTCCTTGGGAACCAGGTAAGTCTGCAGGCCTTTCTGCTTCTCATCCTTCCCAGGCTGAGGTCTCACACCAATGGGCACCTCAGCCGATGCCTGCTCCATCATGCCACAGCAGGACGTGGAGGTCCTTGTCATAGAAGTAGGAAGGAGGGAGAAGGTCTAGCATGGAGAGAGGCTGGGGCTTAGCTAAGGTGTCTCCAGTGCTATGCGCTATATGGAGACCTCCCTGAGCTTGGTCGCTCTTGGCAGGGAACTTTTGGGCTGAGGGGAAGGAGAAACACATCGGTATCCCTACAGAAACTCCAGCTGTCCGCCCAGCATGTGCCTTCGGTCCCTTGGAGTGGGGTGACAGGCTGCTCCTCACCCATCTCCCCTGCTCTGCTTCCCCCTGCCCTCTCTCCCA
>NW_009201060.1:0-5899 GCF_000690835.1 Fulmarus glacialis
AGGGACTCTCTTGACCAGTGTCCTGAGCATCTTCCCAACATTGCAAAGCCTGGCTCACGATTCGGGACATCTGCTCTCTTCTCTTTTGTATGAGGATCTCAGTTAGCTTAATGCCAGCTACTGAGGTTTTCCTGTGTTTATAGAAGATGGTGAAAGCTGTATGATGTTATTGAGAAAGCTTCAATTTCCTAGCCCGGGCAAATACTCCATTGACTTTTGCAGCAGAGCAGAGACAAGTTCTCTGCTGCACAACAGGCAGACAAATAATCCTCACAAAATTTACCGCAAATCTCTTGATCCAGTCTTTGAATTTGGGAGCCTTGTATGAAGTAAATACATATGAAAGCCTATTAGTTCCTTTGATCATTCTAACCTGCTGCTGTACACAATTAGTTTGAAATCTTTGTCTGCAAAGCTCCATATTAGTGTAAGAAAAGACACAGGGGAGGGATTCAGCCTGTCAGAAGAAAACGACTTCTGAGAAGATGAAAATATTGTACGATGATGTGACTCAAACATAATTCTTGCTAGTCTAACATGGAAACCAAGTCCAATTGTATCATAAGGAGCTCTAGGACACTGCTGAGCCCTCTGCTAGGCTTGCCTCAGGGCAGACACAGTCCCTGGCTGTGGGTGGACACAGCGTACTAAATAGTGGGGTGACAAATGGTGACAGCACAGAAGAGAAGACGATGTCAAGGCCTTGTTATTAAAGAATTTATGATCTAAATAGACACAGAGTTTTGGGGAAACAAGCGTAATGTTGTTCCCATTTTAAAGGTCTTATCAGTGGCTGGCATAAAAAAAAAATCCAGATTAAATGCTGAGTTTCCAGTCCAGTATCTTCTCTTATCCATGGGATGATCACTCCCTCTCTGGAGGGACCCAGTTTTGTGTTCTTTGAAAATGTGTTGATCGACTCCTGGGATGGAAGTTTTGTATACTGCAGTTTCACCTTGGCTGTTGACTGTACCAATTTCATTGCCTTGAATACCCTTGTCCGGATGTCCATCCTGTTTTCTCCAAACACTGCCTGACATCATCCTTTGAGTAAGCTATTCAGGAAGCTCACTATCCTTGTGAGATCAGTCTGGCCTCTGCTGGAACCGATCCCATCTCCTCTCTCCCACATGGACTATTCACCTGACAATTTATCATTTTTAGCCTCTCCAATTAGGTGAAAGGGTCAAGACAATGACAGCGTTGTTTCTCCTATACAAGGCATGGGAATTATTGCTTCCACTCATACATTTCTGCCTCTGCCTTGGTCTTACTGCTCAAGGTGGCTGGAGCTGCACCCTCCCAAAGGATATAAAACCCCTCAAAGCCACTTCTCCACTTGTGCAATAGCAGCAGCATCTCTTGTCTGCAAAGACCATATAAGCAGTAAAACACTCCATCCGAGCTGGGCACAGCCAGGTTTTCAGTGTAATTAAATGTGAGGATCAGTTATGGGGGGAAGGGAAGAAATCTAACCCTGTTCAATGAGGGTATTCCAGAGGGAGCTGGTTAAACTAATCCATGAGGCTAATTAGCCATGTTATTTTCTTGTTATTTCTGGGACCCCTGCTTGGTGTCAGATATTTGATAGTAGCTATTCTGCAATCTCCAGCAAAAGGAAACAAAGGGCATCCTCTAAACACTACACTGGAAGGAAGTTTCTTATACCGCGTCTTCGTCTGTGCAAGACCCAGTGAGATCAGCATCTCTGCACAGCTCCTTGGTCTGTCAGTGCTACCAAAACACGGTGGTTCTCCTTGTTTTGTGTGTCTGGCAATGCTGATACGCTCTGGTCTTCCTGGAAAAAGCCCACCCCACACTGCTTGAAAAATCTGCTAAGTTCCTTCCTCTGCAACTCACACTGCTGTCATATCCTTAGCTGACAGACAGTCCACACAATTAAAGCGCTTTGTTTCTCAAGAGGGAGACGGAGGCAGAGACGAAAGAGCTACACATGCCACATGTTTTGTATTTCCACACATGCTGATCTAGCCTCTTGCAAAGGTTTAAGTGGAGCAGCAAAGAGGCTCTTCTGGCCACTCTAAAGGAGCTTGCTGGCAAAGGGACCTGAGTCCTGACATTGCCTCCTTCTATGTATTTTGTGCAGCAGGAGTTCACTGGGATGGTTAGAGGAGAATGTGAGTCCTCATGCAAACCTCACTAGAATTTGGGAAATGTTTGCCTGAATATGGCATCCTGGTTTGTGTCGGACAACAAGCTATTAGCTTAAAATACCCCAGCCAAATGTTTTGGTGCACAGAGCTAAACCTTCAGAAGCGGGAGGAACTGGGCATACAAGAGACTCAATAGTCATCTGTTACTTGGCACTTGGCTCTTTCAGAGGATGTGAGACCTCATCTTAGGCAGAAAACATGCACGTTACAGATTAAGCCCAATTTCAGACCTGTTCTTGCCATTCTAGACACAAACATAGTGTCACGCCAGGCAGCGAGCAGCAGTGGGGAGACGGGGATTGCTCCTGTTCGTACAGGCAGAGGAGATGGTTCCCCACGGTTGCATGCACTTTCAGCAAAAGCAGTGCAACTTTGGGATGGGCAGTGGAAAAGCTGTCTTCCTTGGACAATTTGATGGGGGATGATACTGGGAATAATGATAGCATCTGATCATTGTCATGATTCTCTCCTAACTGAGCTGCGTGACCCGTATGCTTTTTGGCACTGTGGGGGACTGTTTGCTAAATGAGACAACAGCTAGGCATTTCCAGGCTTGTGATAATTTGAGGAATTGTAAAGAAATAAATTGTTTACCGTTGAATAGAGGAAAGAGAGGAAAGTAGCAGGGAATGCAAACACTTGAGATATCTTTTCTTTGCTCCCCTGTTAGTAATGGTTCTCTGAGCAGTGATAATTCAGGAGCAGCCGTTTACCTCCGCAGCTGACTGAGATGATTTTCCAATTAGCCAAACTTTCAGGCTGCCTCCTGTTAGCTCTGAAGAGAACTCACCCATGCATTATGCAGCCCTGCTTGTCATTTCTACCCTTTCAACTCACCTTGCTGCCTGTTCCTCCTTGCAAAAACCATGAGATCTCAGGCAGAGGTTCATACCTGGACATGTCCTTGTACGCAGGAAAATGCCAGAGAGCTGCTTTACAACCGTTGTGGCCGTGAGGAACAAATGAAGGTAAAGGGAGCTCTGCTCCTCTGGGGCTTGCCCTGAGTGTTGGACCCCTGCAATTGCTACTGGATCAATGCCAGTCTCAGGGACGCTGCAGAAAAGGAGTCAGGCTCAGGGAGAGGATCTGCTGGTCCCCAAGCAAGGAGGCACCCAGTGAGCTCAGCAACCCCGTTAGCTCAGTCAGCTCCTGCAGAGCCACAGAGAAACCCGACTGTCCAGGTAAAAACTAAAGAAACCCACTGCCTCATTTACAGCAGTGATTCCTTGCTGACAGATGGAAATCTTCATAGCCTCCTAGGTGGATCTTGCTCTGAGCACACCTGGTCTGTGAATACCAGCTTATCTAATGTATTTTCTTCCCTGAATCTGTATCTGGGAGATATACGTGGCTTTTCTAATGCAGCCTGCAGGACTTTCTGTGCCTGCCAAAGCACCCTGGCTGGAGGGGACCAGGGTCTCCATACAGGCTGTTCTGAGATAGTTTTGGAGTTGCAGCAACGCCAGGACTTTTCAGGTTTGCAGGTGTCCAACTACCTGAACACTGATGGGAACCTCCCTAAAAATATATGGTCCATTCAATCAGGAGTGCTCATTAGATTTCTGGGTGAGGTTTTCTGAACTGTCTAGTCCAGAAAGTCAAAAGAAATGGTCAGATTAGTATTTCTACTCCTAAGAATTTACTAAAATCCCCTGCTTCTCTGTTGCTTGGCTTCCCCCGACCAAAGACCAACATGATACCAGAATTTCTACTGCCTTTAATCTTCCCGAGACTCAGAGAAATAAAATCCCAGGGACTGACTTTCACCTTTTTCTTTTGTAAGGACTCAAGCGATCCCTTCCTTGGGGTCTGCGAGGATGCTCACTCCAGCGACCTGCCTGGGCAGAGGAGCGTGCTGGGGACAGGATAAGAAATAACCATAAGGAGGCAAGTGTCACCTGATGAAAAATACTGCTCTGTTCTGCTGACCTTTAACTTTCCAATGACACAGCCATCTCTTGTGTCTGGTGGCAGGTGACCCACAGCCAGTCTGCCTGTGTGACGGGCTTAGGGGGCTGGAGGGGGGATATTCCTTAGAGGTGTGAGCACAGAGTAAGGACGTCACTTGTGTGCCCGGGGTGCGGTCTGCTTTCATCGCTGCTGAGCGCTGACACCCGTATTAGCAACTCGGAGGGGAACCTCTCAGGGGTGCCTGTCCTTGCGCACCAGCACTTGTGCTTGTGCAAGGATGCAGTCATGCAAAATGGCCTCTCAGCACGAGGCAAGTACCTGTTACTGAAGCACTTTGAAGCAAGCTAAGGTTCTCATTATTTTCCTAGCCTGGCGACAGCGCTGTTGCTTCACCTGAGGCTGTTTCTTGTGCTTCTGAGGAGCTGACAGGAGTCCACCCACTCCCAGGCAGTGGGGAGAGCTCCTGAATAAGCACCGAGCAGCTATGTGCACTCCTGCGGGCCCAGCTTGATCCCTGAATTGCTTTCCAGACCAGGACTGTATTTACACCATTAAGAAGCAGCCATGTAAGGAGGATCTGGAGAATATCCTGGAGACTTAATCCTGGTTAGATCTGTGTCACAGACGAACTCACAGCCCATGATAGCGTCTCTAGGCCAGGCAGCCTTTTCTAAATGGATACTGGAAGGCAAATAAAAGTGGCAGAGAGCAGCTGGAGGCAGGGAAAGACCTCAGCTATAAGATCAGAGCTGTCTTGGTAGTTCCTTTAGGTATGGAAATTGTAGTTAAACTTTTCTCTTCATCCCTCAGTGGGTTTTGGTTCAAGCCCTGCAGGTCACTTTGATGAAGAGACAGTGCTGCTCTGCAGACCCCAGAGAGTAAATGGTTTCTCTACTGGACTATTTGCTGTGGTGGCATTTAGTCACATTTCTCACACTGGCAGCACCTTCAGCCTGACCCTATAGGAAACCCATTGTGAAGAGCACCACTGCATAAATACTGTAAATCACATTGGCCCCAGCAATGGGACTTGCAGGGATGGGTGTGTGCTGTGGGAAGGCAGAGTTTGGGAGAGGCATTGGAAAGCCAGGCTGCAGGTTGCTGGTATGCTAAAAATCCCATTACTAAAGACTTTGCCTGAGTTTCTTGGGCATAATGGCATGCTTCCCAGTCCTGACGCCTTCTTTCCGTGGGCTCCCAGAGTTGTGAGCCATGCCAGGTACCTCAAATGCTCTCAGATCCATGTATTGAAGTTTCTCAGAGATGAATTACCATGTGTAATTGCCATGATGGATAACGTGGCAAGGTATTGAACGGGCCCTAGAGTCATTCAGGACCTACATTCGCCCCTTTTGTTCAGATGGAAAATTAAATGATTCTTAAAATAATAAATGTGCACCCTGGAGAGAAATACTCAGCTGCTCCCTCAAGAGGTGCTGTGCTGTTCTTGTGTTGAGCAAGGAATAATGAAGGTAATTGAAAAGTTATTACTTTGGGGGCAAATTTATCTTGGCTTGTATAGCCTTGCAAATACACTTGACTGGTGAAGCAATCCATGTTCTGCAACAGGGAGAACAACCATGCTTTAGAAAAACCAGGCCATCAGATCTGGGGTCAGATTCTGCACCACCTTGTTCTTTGTGCAGTTGCAAAGGTCTTGAGCTAATGCCATGCCAACTGGCTGTACGGTGCTATCTGGTCAGACCAGGGTTAAAGTGTGCAAGCTAACCTGTGTCATCTGGGCTGGGGCAGGCTAAGATCTCCCAGGCCATGGAGGAGAACTCACCAAGCTGCAGGCAACCAGTCAGGGAAAG
>NW_009201060.1:5930-18839 GCF_000690835.1 Fulmarus glacialis
ATATAAACAGCAGCATAAGTGCTGTATGGGAGAGGTTGGCCCTAGCTAGCCCATTGGCTTTACTGAGTCACATCAAGGGAGACCGCAAGGACTTGGCCACGTTTCCTATCACTGGTATCAGCCATTCGGTCTCTTCTATGTAATTTTTTCTCCTCTGCGGCCGTAGCCAAATGGTGGAGGTGGAAGCGGGATGGGAGGACCAGCGGGTGCGGAGAGGCCTGGCTGGACCATCTGGCTTGAAGCACAGTGAGCTGGAGAAAGCGCATCAGAAGCCACTGAGGATGGCAGAGGCGCATGTACGAGGTGAGGTGGAAGGGTTGGGTTTGAGCCTGAAGACAAGAAGGACAAGGAGGATCTCGCTGCCAGCTTCAGCTACCACCAAGGGAACTGATGGCTGGAGCCGGACTGTCCTCAGAGGTGCAACAGGACAAGAGGCCCCGGGCACAGGCTATAGCACGGGCAAAGCCAACAAGGTATGGTGAAGAAACACCTTCATAATGAGCGTTGCAGCCCCAGAACAGGGCAGTGGTGGGGGAATCTCTTTCTTTGAAGATAGGACAGGGATAGCAGGACAAGGCCCAGAGCAACATGACCTAACTTTGAAGTTGGCCCCTTTGTGCAGGGGATAGGACCAGACACCTCCAGAGGTCCCATCCTGCCTCAGTTACACTGGTGCTGATTTGTAAAGAAGAGGAATTAAACCTTGCTAGTTCTGCAGAGGCAAGGAAGCTGCAGGAATTGCAGTCTGCCTCACCGGAGAGTTGTGTCTCAGACTAAGGTACAGCTGCTGAATACTTTCTTGGTGGTGCTAAAGGTTTGAAGGGGGGGTTTGGGTCTCTTAGAGCAGTCAATGACAGTGACTCTGTCCCCTGCAGCTCAGCAAGGGGTGGGAGTCTCCTACGAGATGGTGCATTGATTCCTTGCGATGTTTTCAGAGATGGTGCAGGAGTGGCTGCATGAGCATCCAGCGTGCGAGTGGTCCCCCCTGCCCTGCACACCCTGAAGAGAGAAAAGCAAGAGAAAAGCAAGAGAAAAGCAAAAGGGAAAATTTGCTCCTCAGTGCCTGCCTGGGACCTGGCCTGGCTGCAGGGAATTTCAAAGCAACACTTCAAAAAGGTTTTTTTTGTTTGTTTGTTTTTTTTTTCCCTGTTTGTTTTTAAAAATCAATTCAAATGAAATGAAAGTTTTCGCATGTTGGGTTTGTTTTTTTAAAAAAGCTCTCAAATAATTAGAGTACTCAAAGTAAACAGGCTCTTCATGCTTTATTACCTGATGTGTATTATGGCTCCATTAATGCACTATGGCACTTTTGCCATTTTCCGTATTTCAAAATGTTTTAAAGATGGGACTCAAGTCATCAACATTAATTGCCAGCAAAACAGAAATGAACCTTCTAAAAGGGAAATAATTTTATAGCTCTAATTTGATTAAGTAGTAAAGCTCATTGTTTCCATCTTAGGTGGACAGTAAAAACACAAGTAAAGTTAATATTTATTAATCTTAATGTGCAGGCCAGGTAATTACATTGCCCATTGCAGCAGTGAGGACTGCGTGACTCTGACTTGCTCTCTCGCTGTATGTTTGCACACCCTTCGGGTAAACAGGAAAGAGAAGAGGATTTGGTGCTAATTAGAGAGATGAAATTCTCTTTCCAAAGGGCTCCTGATTTTAATTGTGTGCTCAGGACTATGGATGCAGGTAGGTAATTGTGTTTGGTGACAATGGCTAAAAACCTGGAGTGGGTGAGCACTGTGGAAGGAGCCGTGACTTACGCACAAGAAGCACGTGTGTAGGCATGCACACACACACGCACACAGAGTCACACATACGCTCTCCCCGTGTGATGTTTGTTTCCCACACAGAAATCTTTCCACACTTCCAAAATTATTTTTTTCCCCATGTTTTTTCTTCTTGTCCCTTTTCTTGCAGCCTTTAAGCAAAGAGACGTGGAGCATCCTAACGCTATAAGCAGGACCAGCACCACCCTGTCACCAGCATGAGCTGTGGGACACACGTGTCAGGGGCATTGCTGGAAGCTGAGCCTTGAGCTCAGGAACTTTTGGGGCTGTTTCTGCCCTGCTGTGACTCTCCCTGTGCAGAGTGTGACAAGGGGATGGAGCAAAGGCAGGGGCAGAGCCGAGCGGAGCGTGCTGGCTGGCAGGGAGGAGAGGCTGCAGACCAGGAGAGCTTTTGCAGCCAGTGGAGAATTGCCTCTCCTTGCCTGCTGGTTCAAACCCACCTCAGGACAGCTGTGTCTGGAAGGCTTTGCCTTCAACAGTTTTACTTGCCATGTGCCTGTAAATCTTCTCACTTCCATCACTGCATTGAGCACTTGTCAGCATCTTGGCTGGTAGACACTGGGCTCTTCTGTAGGAAAGATGCTTTTACAGGGCAGGTGTAGGTACATATGTGGGAGAAAGATCATGACAGTTGCACAGGGCAGATAAGAGCCATCACTTTGCTAAGTCAGAACCGTGCCAGGTGCAGAGAGCTTTCATGGCTCTGATTTGCGTCGAGCTCACTCTAACCACAGGGGCTTCACATGGCAAGCTGAGCCTTCAGCCACACCATGTCTGTTCGAATGCCAAGCCTGGCTGGGACCTGCCAACCCAAGGCAAGACTGGCCCCACAGCTCTGCAGACCGGGCTAGCTGGCGGTGAGTAGATACTAAACCTGTGACCTCTGGATCAGCACTGACCTGAATTAACACAAGCTACTTCCAAGACCATTTGTGCTGGGCAGGGGCAGATTTAGAAATTTTCTAGCCTCCTCTCAATCGACCCAGTGAAGAAGAAAAGAGCCCCAGAGCATCACAAGACTACCATTTGATTTCCTCACCGAGCCTGCTCAGCATCTTGCAGGATTGGCCCTCCTGCATCCTGCCTTTTAATTGCTGTCTGATTGTAATATAGGATTTTATTTTCCCTATAATGACTCTTGGGGCCCCCAGATGTTCTCCTCAAGTGTGGTTGCGTCAGCACTACAGACTGAATGACTGATACCAGCAATTTTTACAGCTTGAAAGAGGAGAAATATGTGAAGGGGGTTTAATTTAGCTCCAATATTGTGTCTTCATCTTCAAGACTCTACAAGAAAATGACACCAAAAGGTTATTTTACAACGAGAGGAGGAAGAATTAGCCTGAGAGAGGGAGAGATCACCAAGCTGGCTTTCTAATATCAGTTCATTACAGAGAACACGTCTGCACAGCCGCTTCGCTGCTGCTGTTAATTTAAACCTGGATGATTAAAAGCTGTAATTGCACCGTTTTAAATAAATGTCCGCTATCTGGATTATTATATTTTTAATTAGTGTGTCTCTGCCGAATGTTTTTATCCCTCTGATTGATTTGTTTATACTGTATTTATTTATAATTCATTGATCTCCCTGACCCTGCTATCTCCTGAGCATGCAGTTTGGTCATGATTCCAGCAAATGGAGGAGGACCGAACCAGGAAAGAGCAAAAGGTACCAGGTCAGCTCTCCCTTATGAGCTCTTTGCAGCTCTCCTTCTTCGCCTCCCAACCCAAGTGCTCTTTTGCTCTTTGCTCTTCCCCAGGGCTGTGGGGGAGGATGAACAGCCTGGGGGAGTGGCTGTCTGGGAGGCAGGATGGGTGAAAATTGAATTGCCATCCAGCAAACCTCAGGATGCGGTGCTGGCAGGAGCATCCCAGGACCCCGGGGTTTCATCCTGTGTGTTAGGACCCATTCCTTAACCATTGCTTCACAGGCAGGAACCTGCTCCTCTCTCTCTGGGGGACTCTCTAAAAACGTCAAATTTCCCTGGCAGAAGGCATGATTTCCTGGCAGGCTGGGTTACATCTGCTGGAAACAGCTCTTCCAGGGCACAGGCCTCCACTGCCCAGATCTGAGTGCAAAGCATATTTCTAAACCTTGCTTTCTTTCTTAACACCACCTGAATGAGACTGTTGGGTAAAATCCAGAATAAGCACCTAGACCCATGCTGGACCATGATACCCCATTGCATGCTGTTCTCACAGGGGCAAGGAGGTGCAAGCAAGAATAACTTGTAGATCACCATCTTGAAGTTCAGGGCACTCCTGACTGCTGCTCGGGGGCTGTGCTGAGGGGTACACGTTAGAACATGCTGAGAACATTCAAGAGGCCACTTGCTTCTGTAGGACTCCGGGGCACCTCTGCTGATGCACTTATCTCCTCTCATATGTAATATCTGCAGGACAGGGACTGCCACTTGCTCTGACTTTGTGCTGCACCCACTACGGGAGGTTTCTGACTGCTGACAGAGGCCCTGAGGCACTCTGATAACATGATGCATCACGGCGAGTAGTCTGCATGCCCGGCAAATACTCCAAGGCTTCCAAACACTTGACTTTCCCCAGTTTTCTACAGTCTCTGGAACCCTTGAGGAATGGAGCAAGCATTATAGAAGAGGAGTCTGCCTGTGTCCCCTGGCTACAACATAGTGCGTGGCCTCAGCATATCAGTGCTGTCTGCTGGTTAATGGCTTTTCCTGCAGCTGCAGCACAGGTCAGGAGGACAGCCTGGCGATAGCACGTTGCCAGAGAGGCTTTTGCAAGAGGAACGTTATTCCTGGGCAAGTTTCAGCGTGGACTCAGTGACAGGGCGGTAGATGGACAGCCCTCCCAGGTAACTGTGCTGGAATGATGTTTGTGCATCGGTACAGAGCATTTCCACGACTTCGACTTGGTGGAGAGGAAGCTATAAAAGCAGCTGCTCGTGGGGCACTGACTACCAGCAAAAAAGGGGGCACAGAATTGAAGGAAACGTCCTGGAGTAGCAGGTCCAGTTGCCTGACCTCACAGCTCAACATGGATATGAATTTACTTTTGGAAGGCCACATAAAGGGCGCCCGATTGTGTTGCATGTAAGCTACATAGCTCCACTCCAGCCTCAAAGCTTATGTCCTTGAGCACAAAAAGAGAGGGTGTCCCAAGGACAGAGCAGGAAGGAATCAAAGAATAGAAACTGTAGAGGCTTCAGCTTCTCATTGTGAATCCTCCAGCTATCCAGCCAGAAAATAAGGCAGAAACTAGACATGGATGTACCAGAGCCTGATTTCATGGGTACTGGGAGCAGCCCCTGGGCAGGTACAGCACTGGATGAATGGGGTAGCTGAGGGGTTGGCCATGACTTTGTAGCAGCATTAGAGAGAATTACAGTCTGCAGCAAATAAGTCATTTTGGCCATTCAGAAAGGGTAATTACACCTGGAGATCTCTGGGGTGTATTTTTCTTGTTGGCCAGTAATCAGACCGTATATTCCTTTTTTCTTATTTTAATTAAAAATATTGGTTTGCCATGTTCACCAGGCGGCTAGCTCGTTCTGTCTGAATACAGACGCTTAATAGCATTTTGTAAGTGGCTGAATTGTCTATTAGTAAATAAGCCTTGTAATTTAGTGAGCATCCTTAAAGTGCTTACTGTTATACCTGACACAAAGCTGAGGGCTCCTACCTTCAGGAACTTACAGGCAAGAGGGGTGTTAAAGACCAGTCGAGGTGGGTTTACATGAGAATAGCAGCGTGCTCCTTGGGAAATGTGGAAGGGATGGGCTGGGATGAGGCATTGGCATTCTGCAGTTGTCCTTAGCAACTCTGCTTTCTTGAACTCTTTCAGTTTGACAAGTGGAAGTGGGTTTGAAAGTCTATGTCTTATTGATTTTACCTAACAGAAAACAGAAACTTGTACAAAAAACTTATTGCAACCTTTACCTTTGGTAGGCTCATTGTGCAACTGGTGGTCATTGTGCAGAAAGGCAGAGATGCTGTTTGAAAGCCCCGATCTCTTCAGGTAGCTCCCAGCTGGGAACCAGGGCACTGTCGGTCTGATATTTTACTAACCATGAATGTTTTGACTGCTAGAAAATCCCATGTCAGAAGGACCCCTGTGGAGGTTGTCCGGGCAGGGTCAGCATCCTGGCTGGTTCTCTGCCCTGTGCCCTGGCTAGATTTGTGTGCTCTGGGTTCAGTTTTGCCCCAAGGCATCAGTCTCATCCACCTTATTTTTTTAAAGGCTAAAAAGTTGTGCTGTGACATGGAAACATGAAGACTTTGAGCTCTGGAAACAAGCAAACCCTATAGCTGTTCCCTGCAGCGCACAGGGAACCTGAGAGACCCTCTTCCCTTTGCCTGGGTTGCACATCTCCTGGTCTTAAGACCTATCTCCTCTTTGGCTTTTGAAAGATCAGCAATTCACTCTTCTTTCTATTTACCTGCACCCCTTGGGGAAGGGATCAGCCTCTGCATGCTCACCCGAGGAGCCCAGCCTGAGCTGGAGTGACACCTCCCTAGGTACGCGCATGCTTTTAATGCTCCCCAGCTGAGTACTTGTGCCCCAGTGCTACCCGCTCCACTCTTTGCTCTTCTGAACAACAGCAACAGAGACATCAACCAGAAACTGGGACCAGCTCCCGGGGGCTGCAGGCCCAGGGTGCCAGCGCACAGATAACTCACCCGGTGTTCATTGAGTTTTTTCTTTATTGGTTTGTGGTTGATGCCGTCTGCCCATTGATGTGTGTGTGGAGGGCTGGCTAGTTCTGAGGTCCCGGTGCTATTTCTGTTGGTGGTTCTTCATGCCCCCAGGGACATCACTGTTGTACAGCCCTGGAAAGGAGGGAAAAGCGAGGGGAGCTGACTGGCAGGGAGCCTGCTGTGGGCTGTCTTACTCTCAAGGCTGTGTTGCTGCTGCAGGTCAATGGCAGGTTTTCCAGGTGGCAGGATGGCATCACCTCCTTCCCCTTTATGGTCCCTCCTGGGATCCCCGTTGATCTAAAGGGAGATGCTTCCACCTTAGGGGATGTCCCCTAGAGAGGAGGAAGAAGATGCTCTCTGGTGTCCTGTTCTGTCCAAATGATGGCCAGGCTTTGCTTCACATAGCTCTGCAAGAAGAGGGAGAAGTTTTCTAGGAAAGACTCCAACTTTCACTTGGGCCGTTTCTTCTTACATTCATATAACTCCTCTAGACCCTCCCTCAAACTCCCCTTAGAGCAAATTTTCTAGAAGATGCTCTCTAAAACATCACCTGCTTTGTCCTTTGCAACCCTGCGAGCTGCCCAGGGGACCTCCTCCCCTGCTCCTACAGCTGTTTTGTTTGCCCTCTGCTTGGCAGTAGGCCTGACTGTCTTTCAGAGGTAAGCTTCCACCTCGGAGCCAGCTGCATCCTCAATCAGGGTGAGGTGGTCCAGGATCCTCACTCCTTTCAGCTTGCACAAGTTGTACAGCAGAATTTTCAGGGTCCACAGGGGGAGTTTGTTTGTGCGCTGCCTCAGTTTTTCCTTTGAGAGAGCCTTCATGAGCATGTGGGCATCCAGCAGGATTTCATCCAGGTTGATGGTGCCTGGGAGAAGCTGTGTGGTCCTCCACAGGCACTTGGCCAGCAGGTCAGAAAACTTACCTGGGCTGCCCTCAGCAGTCAGGGTGCCTTGGAGCAGCTTCGGCAAGGCACAAGAAGTCCTCATCTGGTCAGATTTTTCCAACACCCTCTTCATGAGAACATTAATGGACTGTATGAGCTTCTGATCTTCCTCTAGGTCTCTGTCCAGGAAATCTATCATTAAGGTAAAGAAATTCTTTATTACATCCTTAAGCACTTCCACTGAGGCCTCCTGAGCCAGTTTCTTCTCCCGGAAGACACAGTTACACGCCTGGATGACACAGTCACATCGCAGAATGATTTCTTCCTTCCCCCATTTCTTATCTGCTTCCTTTTGCTGGTTGTTAAACTTGAGTGATTGAAAGCTGGCTACAAGGAACTCATTAATGTGCCCAGACATGGCTTCTACTTTGTTATTCTGTCTCAGGATCTTCTCAATTTCTTTCATTGCCTGGATGCTGGTGTCAGTATCACCACTGCTAATGTGACAAATAAGGGAATTAATGGTGGAGGTGATATTATGACATGTGTCATCGGTGTCTGAGGACATAGCAGGGTTTGGAATTCAGGGATTGTTTCTAACAGAATGATATCCTTCAGTCTAAAGAGATTGCATTTTCTGGAGACCACCTGCTCGCTTGCTCACCTACATGTGGAGGCTGTGTCTGGGAAGGCTGCCTGGTGGAGATGGGTTATCTCCTTGAAATGTATGGCCTGGATGTACGTGAGCCCAGCCCTAGCAAAGCCTTGAAGAGGATAGCTGTCTTCCTTGGAGACCAAGGCAGTGCTGTTCATAGTGCTGCTCTAAACATTATGGTCACAGCTTGCAAAACTCATGGGGAAGCCCTGTTGAAAATGGCTGGGGATCTTCCTGAAGAACATATGAGGATGCTGGGACAAATTGCAAAACAGCAACCTGGCAGGTCAAGAGTTTCTTCAGCAAAGTGTTTCAGTGAGAAACCTCAGCATGATTCAAACACAAGATCTGAAGTCACCTGTCAGCATGCAGGAGATGCACCCTCAAAGCTAGATCCTACCTGCTCTCAAGGAGGAACGTGTTGCTTGAGCCCAATTTTCCTGTTTGCTGTTGGTCTCTGTCCTTCCAGGGATGCTGGTGTTTCCTTCCAAGGACCCTAAACCAGGAGCAAGAGAGTATTACTGTGCATCCCTGCCACTAGGCCATGCCGAGGGGATGGAGATGTTAGGGCAGCAGCTTCGGGCCTCTCCTGGCAGGATGCATAGAGCCCATGGAACAGCTCTGGAGAGCAGCAGCCATTCTGAGGTTGGGGCAATCCCAGCTGTGCTGGGGGGACAGCCCACGGGGAGCCACACCAGTGGTGTCCCATTGCCACAAGCAGCTACTGCTCTTGCCGGAAGGGGGTCTGAGATTCCAAGGTCCAGGACCACTTCATGCAGCTGGGAGGAGAAAACATCAACACAGGTAACATCACCTCCAGCCCCCATTGCCTCCAGGGGCTGTTTATTCAAGCCGTGGAAGGTGCAGTCTCCTGCAGCCTCGAGCTCTCATGTCTGGGAAACTGTGACTGCCACACATTGTGCCAAAGTGCCACCACCAGGGCCATCTGGTCCCCTGAGCCTTTAACTGGACATTGTCCTTCCTCCCTTTGCCCCTGCTGCTGCTGCTTAGACTGTGAAGTTTTGGAAGAGCTGAGTGAATAAGGAGTTGTTTTGGATGCTGAACAGCCACAAAAAATGCCGGGGGAAGAAGATTTGGATGGAAGCAATTTCTTACAGGTTGCCATTAGAACAAACGCCACTGCATTTAACCCTTAACTTAAGAACAGTTCACTGACTTTCATGTTATCTAACTTTCTTCTAAACTGTTATAAATTGACAACTCTGACATGAGAAATGCCCTCTAGAAATGAAAAGCAGGCACTTAGTTTGGGGGAAAAATCTTTGTCAGTGCAGCAGCACTGCCTGCATCCTCACACGGCTCTGGCCCCCGAAAGTGCTGCTCCATGGAAAGCCCCTCTTTGCAGGCCCCCTGCTCCAGCCCATCTCCCTGTAGCCAGAGCTCGGACAGCCCCTAGCACAGAGGACACCCATCCTAAGCATCTGCTCTTACAGGTACAGACCGTAAATAGGACAATCTGTGCTCTTTGGCTCTCTCTGCTGGCTGCAGTGCACCCCATTCCCGGGCTTGTGCTCAGCAACGTCCCCCCACATTGCACCCTTTGGGGAACAGGCTAGCATGGGGAGCAAAGACGCAGGGAAAGAAATATTATATTTGAGCCTCTGGGAAGAATCACAAACTCTGACAAGCACAAGAAGTAAAATAGGGAAAAAAAGAGGCGGCAGCGAAGATTTACAAAAGAGCCTTGCAAATGTGACAGCCAATTTCCAGGGGCATCCTTTATCTTCCTTAAACCTCAGTCCTGAGCAAAAGGAGAGATTTTCCTTGAAGGCAGAACACAGAGCTGTGTAAGGGAGCAAACGCTCTACCTCGGGGCTCAGCAGCACAGGGCTTATTGTCGGGCCGGGAGGGATTCACTGACTTCTGCTCTGTGCCCGGGGGAATCTCCTAACAAGGGTTGAGGGACGAGCAAGGGAGGGCCCGGGAGCATCTCTCGGCTCACCTCCGGGAATGTTTTGCCAGGGCTGGAGGCCAGGAGCGTGTCCTCCCTCCGCACCACGGAGCACAGGAGGCTGCTGCCTGCAAGAGCCAGCTGCAAGGAGGGGGAGGCAGGCAGCGGAGAGCATCAGGAGCGATGCTCTGACCAAGTCCCTCTCTCTCTGGTCCAGCAGCCAACCCAAGTGATGAGCAAAGCGTGAATTTCAATGCATCATTTTATGCTTTCTCAGGGAATCTCTCCACAGGAAATACTGGGGACTTTCATTAAATTCATTTCGTTAATTGAATGACCAGGTGGGTTTTTTTGGCAGATGATGTTGGAAATATTAGTTCATGGCACAAACTGGCATTTGTACTATACCTATGAGAAAAACTGAACTTGATGATTTTTTTGTGACTTGTTAATTTTTTTTGTGTTCTACAAGCTGTTTATGGGCTAAGTCTCCTAAGACTGGGATCCAAAAAGTCTTCTGAGGTACTCACAGCATCTGGCCAAACAGCTATTCTCGGAAGTGCAATTAAGTGTTGAAAAAAAGTAACAAATAATTCCCTAATAGAACAAAGAAAAAGGAGAAGAAAATGCTCAGTGTAAGTGAGTTTTATTGCATTATTCTGGTGAGAAGCTGTCAAAGAGTCAGAAGGTGTTCAGAGAGCAGAAAGTACAGTCTGTTCCTTTATCATAATAACTTTTATTGCCTAGGTATAGCTTTTCTCACCCTGGTCAATAAACGTCCTGCTGCTTTGCTTTTAGAGAATTAGGACTCGGTTGCAGCAGCAAGTGCTTCTTTCCAAACGCTTGGTGATGACCCTTATGGGGGCTGGGGCTTGCTCTGGTGCTCCCCAGAGGTGCTGGGAGCTGGGCAGGATGAAAGGGAAGAAGATTCCTGTGGTGAGAGCAGAGACCTGGGAATCCGAGATGCTCCCAGTGGCTGTGGATCAGAGTGATGGTGTAATGATTGCTAGGAGCCACAGAGACAGAGTAAATGCAAAGGCAGCACAGAGCATCTTACAGGCTGTTCTGGGTGAAGGGTAGTTGTGCCCATGGGTCCAGGCCCTTTTCTGCGGAGCCAAAAGGAGTAAGCTGGTGCCAGAATGGATCCAGGCTACGAAAACTGGATCCCACAAGTATGTCCTCTGCACCACAGCTAGGATTGCTTTAAGCTATCTGTCACCAACAAGCCTTATGGGCCCAGGAAACTTGCCTTTTTTACCAATTTGGGCTGCACATAAAAAAAATCCTGGCCTGCTTGCTAGAGTGAATGACCCTCCCTGGCATAGTTAGTTGGAGAGTTTACTGCTGGGGATGGCTGAGAAGCTCATCACTGACTTCCCATCGGGGGAAATGTGTGTTTCCAGGCCTTATACAACCTTTTCT
Organism: Fulmarus glacialis; assembly: GCF_000690835.1. NCBI lineage: Eukaryota > Metazoa > Chordata > Aves > Procellariiformes > Procellariidae > Fulmarus > Fulmarus glacialis. The sequence continues at coordinate 17,275 of NW_009201060.1, forward strand.
GGTTTTCATTAAAAGCAACTCTTCAGACAGCAGTTTCAAGCCCTTTTATGTGGTTCCTCATGGACATTTCCCTGCACTGCCTCAGATGAATCACTGGGTTGAAGGTACCTGCTGGAATGGGGTCTGCCCGTGACACCGAGTGCAAGAGGGGAGATGAATCAGCCGTGTGTGGATCACCACAGCCCCTAAAATCCCCCAGGCCCATGCTGAGGCTGCTCCTCCATGGAGTCTCGACTCTGAGCTGCAGAGAACATCACTTGAAAACCTCTCTCAAAAACTGCTCCCTCCTTCAGCAGTTCTGGCCCATGGGAGCTGATCATACACGTAGTGTGCTCATCGTAGATTCAGCCTTGCCCAGCAAGAGTCTTCCCAGCCCGGGACACTGTTCTGTGGCTGTGTGGCCAGGGATTAAGTATAGCCATTTAATCTCTTTACCCCATAATTCCCACCTATCAAAGAGAAGCAATAAATCTTTCTTTGTCTTCCTAGTCATTTTAGCTCAGCAGGGTAAGACCGTGTCTTCATTGTGTTTGTATGGCTCTCAGCACCGGGGATTGCTGGTGCTGCCACAGTGCAATTACCTGGGGTGATACTGTGTTTAATGCCCTGGGAGCCATCTCCCCAAACTCCAGGAGCTCCTGAGTTGATGGAAGGAGCAGGTTTGCCTTTCTGCCTCTGAACTGAGGACATTCGCACGTGCCTCCACCAGTACATCTTCATCAAGCTTCGCAGAAGCTGCCGTGACATGACGCCTGCTTTATTGCTGAAACAGGCTGGTGTAGCATGTGAATCACTCTGTCTTTAATTCCTGCTTGTGTTTGAGGATCATCCGCATCCCTATTTGTGATGGGTTTCACTCCAGCAATTGGCAGGATTAAAGTCCCTTCAGAAGCACTGGCTGAGCACAGTGACCAAGACGAAAAACTTCAGGTGAGTAGTGGTCTATTTATATCCCATGAAAGATGGTGCATAAGAATATTCAAGCCCCTGGCACTTCCACCCCCTTTCTGTTCCTGTAGCTGCTGTCTTGAGGCTGCCTCAGCATTGAAGAATTAGCTGCTTTTTGAAATCTAAGTGGAACCTCAGTCAAGACAGGAGCAAACAGCCAGGGATGGGGAGGTCTCTGCTTTACTGAATCCCCTAAATCTGCTCCCTTGACGATGTACAGCAGCGAAGGAATCAGACGTAAGCTAGGGCTGTTGCTTTCTTCTCAGAAAGTCTGCCTCCACTTTCAAACGGGGTCCTATTCTCACCCTGTCTGCTTTTAGGGTTGAGAAATGATCTACGTTACCTACATTCTCAAATGTCTTTTTGGAGGCTTCCCCCCAATAGTGCCAGCCCTTCCCCTCTCCCAGGGGTTAGTTAATGCTGCACCCTCCACGGCTGCACCAGCCACAGAAATCCAGGGGGTGAAAAAGGGTGCCCTGTGTGCCAGGACTCCCCCTGACCCCCCGAAGCGCCGGGAGGGTCACTGTTCCCTGCCCAGTCTGCAACGTGCCCAGCTCCGGTAACGAGGGCAGAGCCGTTAACCCCACCTCACTGCACGCGGGGCAGCGGAGGCCGAG
>NW_009201060.1:19059-21795 GCF_000690835.1 Fulmarus glacialis
CGCCAGGGAGGGAGGGCAGCACCCAGTCCTGCCTCTGGGCTCGGAGGGGCCGATGCCAGCAGCTCCCCTCCCCGCGCACGTCCCCCGCTGCCCTCGCCTGTTGCCAGCCAGCTGTGGAGCCGCCCAGCCGAGCCCTCGGTGAGTGAGCGTGGCAGGGCTGGGATTTCACATTGGCACTGCTATAGTTCCCAATGACAAGGGATTCACCTGCCCCCAGCTCGAATCTAACAAACCCCTGCCCACAGGGAAAGGAGGCGCAGACCAAGAATAAAGGCGATGGCCCACAGCCATCAAGAACGATGCCCCACAGAGAGCTGTGCTCAGCACAGACCAGAGCCGGCTTAACATGCCCTCAGCTGGGGAATCCACCTCCACCAGGGTCACGCGCAGCCCTCCGTCCATGAACATCTCTAAGATCCCCCATTTTTCACCTTTCCTTCACATATGATGGCTACAAAATATTTGTTACCTTTAGTCCTGAATGATGAATTTCTCATCACACCTGTCCCCACGCAGGATGCGTGCTCTATGGCTCCAACTCACCCATGATTGCATGTCACAAACCAGCACGGCCAGAAAGGGAAGCGACTCTGCAAAAGCATGACGGACTTCTCTTCCATTGAGAAGCATGTCTTTTTCCCGATGCTATCTCCTACCCTACTGAACCTTTTAATATTGCCTTTAATGATGATGTAGTGAGTAGAAAAACTACGGTAACCAGTTTATTAGATGGAGAAGGGCTGACAGCATGGGGTTAACATCTCAGCTTTACAGGGATGCGAAACCTCCCCCTGTGCAGCAGAACAAAAGAAAACTTCCGAAGGAATCCCAGAAGCAGTGTTTGTCAGGGATGTTGCAAGGAGTAAACTATGCCAGGTAAGAAAACATTTTAGTGTTTGTGGCTGAGGAGGGAATGAGGTATGTGTGGGGTAAACTTGTACTGTGAACCACTTTTATGATCCCCATTGTTTGGAATACACAACCGTGATTTACAGTGATGTCTCTTGTGATGGGTGTAAATCCTCTAGACTGGCTGAAGTGCCAGCGCTGGGGATTTGACTCTGACTCAGCCACAATTACAAGGATTTGATATCTAAAATACCATTGTGTCTCAGGGTTCCTTAGAAAGACCACAGCAAAAAATTCACTTTAAGAGATACTGACTGCGTGTGCATATGCATGCATGTGGATGCTGTTTGCTGTTGCTGCCCTGAGACAGGTGGCATTCCAAAGACAAGCAGCCTGAGAGGTGACTTAGGTTTTTCTCATTGACCACCAAGTCTCAGCATCACCGTTTGAAACATAAACTTTATTGCAACAAAGAATTAAAAATAGTACATCTGAAAGAGTTGCAGAGTGCATGTCATTGAAGAACTAGTCAGAAATCACAACTCAAGCAAATCGTGTACAATTGGAACAGAAAGTTTTATTAAAACAACTGGAAATCAACTCAAATTTTCCTTGTTTATTTAATTTCACCATAACCGTGGATTGTGTATTTACAGTCTTCGCCTCTTGTGGTGAAGGTTCTGCTCGGGGCGGGGGGCTAGGAAGAAGGCAGGGATGGATGGGGAGAAGACGTGGGTTTCAAAAGCTAACAGGATGTGAAAGTTTTCCAGAAGAAGTTCTTGCAGCCCGCTTTGCGTTCCCGGGGTGCCAAAGCGGGGTTTGAGTTAGCCGAGCGCTCCAGCTCCAGTCTCACTTCATCCTGCTCAGCCCCTCGGGACAAGTCCTCAGACTCCAGGGCTTCATTTTCTGTCTGGCTTGGCTCTGAGAGCAATTCTGCCAAAAAGTACTTGGCCAGTTCCTTGGGGGAGAAGAGGGAGAAAGAGAGAGACCACAATTACTCTTTGGCTTTTGGGGGCTCACCACTCTGTCCCTTTAAGACACCTTTGTGCCCAGATTAGAGACGTGCTCGACTCTGGAGGAGAAAGGGAGCCCCAGCTTTCCAAAGAGCCCAGCCCGACAGCTGCTACGCAGCAGCTGCACCTACGAAATAAAGCAGAGCAGAAGAGCACTGACATCTACCTGGTGTGGGGAAGAAACTGCTGTCCTGGCCGTGGCAGGGAATGAGCTCATCCGAGCACCACCCCATCTTCCCTTCCCTTCCCACTGGTCCAGCACGCTCTGCTGGACTCAGTGAGGATGCTGTGAGGATGCTGCTAAAGTGACACGGGAAAGGTCTTTGGAGGAGCTTGCAGGGGAAGCTGAGTTGGGGAACCTTCTAACTGGGGGTTATTTTTCCCCTTGCCCCTCCAAGCCCTGGCTGCCCCCTTGTATGGCTAAAGACATCCTCCTGCTGCACTGAGGCAGCTGCCTTGGTTCAGCGCCCCAGAGAAGCCCTGGAGAGCTTCCCCAGGAGCTGTGCCCTCTGTCCCGGCAGCAGCTGCTCCTCATCCCCACCAGCACCCAGCTGGGCTGGGCTGGGGGGGGTCTCCCCTTCCCGCCCCCAGCTGCTCAGCCTGTTGCTGGCTCAGCCCCGGCAGGGAACCAGGGGATCTGCCGGGGAACCAGGATCTGCAGCAAGCAACTGGGGTTCTGAAACGGGGTCATTGGAGAGATCTGGTGAGGAACTGGAGGTCTGCGCTGAGGGTACTGTAGGGGTCTGCAGCAGGGAAGCCGGGGGTCTGCAATGGGGGTGCCAGGGGCTCTGGCAGGGAAATGGAGGATCTGCAGCGGGTAACTAGGAGGGTCTCCAGAGGAGACACGGGGGTCTGCAGCGGAGAAGCAGGGGTC
>NW_009201061.1:0-13445 GCF_000690835.1 Fulmarus glacialis
CCACCGGCTGTCCCAGGGCGGCGGGTCTAAGCGCGCCCTCCCCGCGAGGTTTGCACGCCGTGGAAAGAAAACAAGACAAGGCTCAGGGCTTCCAGGAGCCAAGTGCTGTTTCGGCTGTGTGTGTAGCATTTATGACGGTTTTGTTTTTTTTTTTTTTTGCCATCTTTAGTAGATCATGACCATCTTACGTGAATTGCTTATTTTGATTTGATGCATAAGAGCAATTGACTGTAACAATACTTTATTCTCTTTAATTTCTAGGTGTGGTGTGGGAAAAAACCTTGTCTGTTACACAAACACTGGGATAATTCAAATAACCAGTGTCCCGTAGGTCAAGAATGCCAGGAGAAGTATATGAAATGTTTTCAGCCACCATGCACGGACTGGGGAGAATGCAGTGCCTCTGAACCTCTGCCTACCACTATCAAGTGTCTGCCTAATCTACCAGGTGATTGATTATCATGTCGGTGACTTACCGGAAAGGTAGCTGGCAGGTTGGATACGGCACTTCCTAAATATGCCACTACCGTGTGAAAGTGGGATATGGCTCTTCCTGCGCTCCCACTGTCAAACTGTTAGTTAGGCTGAAAAGGGGAAATTCTGCACTCCCAGTCCTTCAGCGTCCTTACTATGGTTCACCAGGAAACTTTGTGCCATACGTTGGAGTTAATGCTTCTTGCCACTTCTAATCTGGAGCTACTCAGAACGAGTTGTCAAAAGATGCCTTAAATGTGAATAATGCATTTTGTAGAAGAGAACAAATTAACAGGTTATTTTTATTGTCTTACCCCCTGTTTACAGATTGCATTTCTCACTCTAAAGGTGTTTTGGAGAGCATTCTTCAATCAAAGTTTTTGTTTTATCAGCTAATTTATTTAACACTTAAGTGAATGTTGGCAAACGTCATATTTCAAGTTGTGTAGTGAAGAAGAGTATTGAATGTCCAGAACACCAACGTGATAAGATTTTGACCTGCCCTATAAAATTTGGCATGTTGATTCTGCGTACAGGAAGTCCTCTAGCAATTTCATTTGCTTCATGTCTTGAGTAATACATAAAATCTGTAAGCTGTTAGTAGTTTTTTTGTAAGAAGAATGTTGTTTCATACACAAAACAGTCTGTAAGCTGTTAGTAGTTTTTCTGTAAGAAGAATGTTGTTTCATACACAAAACCTGTGTAAACAAAATAATTTATTTTTCTTTTCAGATCTACCTGGACTGCAGTGTACACAGTACATTGAAGGACTGCAGAGGGAAGCACAACAAGCTCTAAATGAACATGTCAGACTCATTCACAAAGGTGATGAAGCCAGATTTGCCAAGCTGAATGTTGTTCTATCCTTGTTAAGATCTATTAATGCTAATGTGATTGCCGAACTATTCTTTAGGCCCATCATTGGAGCAGTGAACATGGATGACATGCTTTTGGAAATGCTTTGTGCAAAATTATAAAGGCATGTAAAATAATGAAAATAAATCCAATGCAAAGGAAGCCCTAGAGCAGAATAGTGTAAAGTACTGTAAATAAACTAACTTATTGTTTTTACATAGATAGTATTTTTGTATTCCATAATAAAATATTCTTCAAGTTCTGAAATTAATTTTTATTAAACACAGTGTTTTTGGAATAAGATTACAGTCATCAAAACAAGCTTTAAGGTTGTGGAGAATTTTCATATTCAAAGTCGACTGGCTATTCTTTTACTATGTCTCTGAATAAAGATCACACTTACTATATTGTACTTTCAAGGCGAGTAATCCCTGCTTTTCCAAAATAAGCAGCAGTCTAGGTTTACATTTTAAACATAGTTGGCGTGCAGAAGGGGGAATGAACAAGCCATTTACTTTGCATATTTCAGTAATATTAAAATAGGGTACTGTAGTCAATTCTGCTCATAGTTCAAATACTGGCTCTACCAAAGGCTTACTGCAGTCAGTGAACTACTTCTATTGAATTTAACAGAGTTGAAACTCTATAAAGAATATTAAAGAAAATATTCACTGAAGGTTTTCTTCCATATGGAGAAAATGTGTTAGGAATATTTTGAGACTTAAAGTAGCTTGGCCAACTCTAAGACTTGCGGTAAAACATTCCATTCAACACATGTTGGGCTCCAGGAGAACGAAGTGACTCTATTCCCCAAAACAACAAGCAAACAATAACACCTCTAAAAATACCCAAACAGCAAATGCTTAATAGGGTCAGGAGAACTACTGGTGTGCACTCCACGCTTTGCTTTTCATCTAGGTAATTGCTAGCTAGGATTTCTAAAGCCAGATTCTTCAGGCTACTTACTCTTACAGAAATACAAAATGATTATGCTGAACCATGGCACACTACTGGTGCATCCATCAGAATTTGTCAGCTAGCATGAAGATGTCTTAATTAAGCATCGGGCTTACACATTTCTTTTTTTTGTCTTGGACTTGATCCTTTCTCCCAAAGCAGTTGGATTTTTTTTAAAAAATCCTCTTGTAAAAGGAAAAATCAGTAATTTAAGGGGGATTTGTTTCATTTTGTTTTCCTTTCTCCGTGTACAGTTCTCTAGCCTTTCCCCTGAGGAATATTGGTAAAAAATGGATAGGTAAGTGTGACAGCGTTCCCAAAGTAAAAGATATCAGTAACAATATGTATCATTCACATATATATTCACCACTAGCAATAAGAGGTGTTTTTTAAACCACAATTAATAAAGTTGAGGCAGTTACTCTCCTTAATAGGAGGTGTGCAGAGGAGAGAGAATGAGTTTGAAGAGCTTTCTTTTGCTGCCACCTTGCGCAGAGGATAATCACAGCTCCTACACTCAGGTAACTCGTGTTGTCTTGTACCTACCCTATCTTTGGAGAGGTAGCCAGACATTTCTAGGGGGACAAGTTCATCCATAAGTATTATCACAGAGATCTGTATTGCCATGGCAATAAGAATCTCACCATGGACTAGGATACTGTCACTGAGCAAACAAAACAAAACAAGAAACACAACCTCCACCCTGAAAAGCAATGGTGTAGCTTAAATGCACACTTTTCCAGTGCTCACGTAACTCTGGCTGGGGTTGTGTGCCCTGAGGAGCTCCTCAAAAATTCCAAAGAACAAAAAGTACGTAAGTAAAGTGCTCTTCACTACCAGTTCAGACTTCAGGCCAGTTCAGACCATAATAGAGCAGGCTTAGTCTTTATGTTAAGTGGATGCTTTTATATGTACACGCACATGCATGTAAACAAATATAAACATGTACATGTGGAGAATATTTACTGTGTATGTATAAATGTTCTGTGAGTTTACAATAGCTTCTGAGCTTATCTAACATCTCTGTAACAAATATATGTACATATTTCCCTCTTTCTCTGTAAACAGCATATGAGCTTACAATAGTTAGCTTTCAAGGATGCCTGACAAAGAAATCTTTTCACAAAAGCACAAAGCGTGGTGATAAAACATTTAAATAGTGGTTACTGGCAGAAGGACTAAAGGGTAAGGACTAAAAAGAATTTGACAGCCTCAGATTAAAACAACTTCATTGCCACTGAGAATTTAATACGCACACTAGTGTTCAGACTTTCCTGAAAAAACAGAAGAGACTTGTTGGCGGTACTCCTAATAACGAATTGTAATAGCTGAACCTTGGTCACAGGCAAGGATTTTCAGCTGAACAGTCACCTTGAGGCATTTTGGATCTATTGTGCCACTAAATACAAAAGTTTTCATGACTCAGGTGGACCTGCTTACATCTCCAGGTTTGATGAGCGGGAATATCACCTTCTGAACAAAATCTGTATTCTGCTCGATTTTCTGAAGTTGTCTTGAAAAATACTGCTTCTGTGCACAATGAATCCACCTTGAACTCGCTGTACTCTATCATATTTCTCTTGGACCAGCAATACCGTTAGTCATTTAGCTGTTGTCTATTCAGATGGAAGCACCTGGGAACAATAAGTAGGAAATCTGAATGGGAAAACCAATTTATCAAGGCTTTCTGCAGAGAACTAGCAAAAAAAGTGTCTCTTCATAGGTCAGAGGCACAGGAATGACAAAGCAAGAAATTAAAAAAAGGCTTATAGGGGGAACCACGCTGAATAGTTGGAGATCCATGCAGGAATGGGAGAGAAGAGACTAGTATGGTTCTGGAACAGAGTGGGGAAGGGTCTGATTTTAGTGTGGGAAAAATGTGCCAAGAGCTGACTGGAAGCAGATGGAGAGAGATTGTAACTCACAAGACAAGCCAGAGCTTGAGCAAAAGGGTGCCTGCGGGAGTACTCTGTGTCAAGTCCAGAAAATACTGCAGAGCAGGGAAGAACCTACCGCAGAAGCTGACACAGAGGAGGACACAGGCATCCTCACCGACCTGACGGGACTGGATGGCTTGTTCTTTCCTCCGCTGGGGCCTCTGCTGCAGAAGGGGCCATAGTGGCAGCTGTGCAGGTGTGAAGAGCAAGCTGCTCAGCCTTTGTCTGTGAGCATAGAGTGAAGTAAGCAAAACTACTCTGTTGCCCCAGACATTTGACCCTGGGTGCTCTACATCACTGTTTTCCACTGGGTAGGAGAAGTACGGGGCTAGATCCTTTTCTGTCCCAACTCTGTTCTGTGCAGGGTGGGTGAACTCCGAATTGGGTGGAACTCTACCTGGTCATGGCTGCCACTGTGACACAAGAGGTGATCTCTCTGGATGTCCCCAGAAAGACAACCTGCAGGCAGGCAGTGGAGAAAGGAAGGCTGGGCATAGGAGAATGCTGCTCCCACGATAATGTAATCTTTACCAGAAGGAGCGGGGGTCAAGACCCTCCTGCAGCTTCAGGTGCCCAAAGGGGTAGTGGACGGGACATGTGGATGAGACATCTGTTGGTCAGCTATCTGGGACTCCTGCGGAGGTAAAAGCCTGCCTCCAGCCCCGTCTGCTGCCGAGCAGTGCTGCGCTGTGCTGTGAGCTCTGCGCTGTTAGATGCAGCATAACATTTCTCCTTACGCTCTTAAATGTACCAGTAAAGACTATTTTCCAGTTCAGATATTAACATGTCGTCTGAGGATTTTTAAGCATTTTCTCTGTTTGCTCTCTATCCCCGGCATTCTGGGCACGAATCTTCTCAGGAGCACATTTTTTTTTCAGCCCTCCAGGATGTTAGAGACATTTTAACTAAGAGCAGCCTCCCGGGCGATTTAATCCTGCAATCCCACAGTGACTGTCTCAGCTACATAGAAGCAGTGCTGTATGAAAAGCCATTCCCACCCACCTCAGCGTAGATGCCCATTGCTTGTGGTCAGGACTGCGAGACCCGCAGTCCAGACACCGGCTTCTAATCACAAAGCACCATCCGGCAGAGGCTGCTGCCCCGCGATAGCCTTTTCTCTGAAGAGGTCTGAGAAAGGATAATTTAGAAACCAACTTGCATTTTTAGTTAATATGGTTATGAGTGTTTCTTTTAGATAAGAAAAAGCACGGCATTTATTTATAATCTTACTTTTCCAAGTTTAATATATAACTTTTGTTTGGGTAGTCTTTCTAATAGCTTATTTTAAACTTTGCAGCAGTTTGCTGTTGTGGATAGACTATGAATGCTGTTAATGCCTAATAAGCAGTAACTTTGCTCCCAAAGGTTCTGCAACTTAAATTTTCTTGTTTTGATGTGGCCTCATACACTGGCTTGAATTTATTACACTGTCAGTCATTTTCATTTCTCTTCAAAGACAGAACTTGTAGGCATTGCAATATATGGCAAAAATTAAAATAAAATAAATTAAAATAAATTAAAATAAAATGTCAGAAATCCAGTTGGTGATCTGTTTTTCTTTCATTGAAAAAAAGTCCCAAACCGTGTAAGCAAATATTATATCAAGATATTTTGAAATTTTGAGATGCAGCTTGAGATCTGCATGCACATATTGCCTTAGCGCTCTTAACATTTATTTTAAATTATGGAAGTCTAGTATTTTAAATCTGAAATGTACACAAGTAAAATTCAATGGCTGAAACCACTAGAGACTGGCAGAGGAACTTAGAAAAAAATGTCCTTAAATCAACAAGCACTGTGAGGACACAGTGCTATAACTTGTTAGGTGGCACTGTGCACAAATCCACAAATCATTCACGTTATTGATATAAATCAGTAGTCATTTCACTGCTTATGTCAGCAATCAAATTGGCCCAGCTTCTTTTAGATATTCACACCATGTCTAGATGTAGGTAAATAACCACACAAGTGTTTATACAAGCACACATGATATACAGATACCTTTTCTTCTGTGTATACTTATGTTATTTACTTAATTTATATAAGGAAAATTATACTAGTTTCAGGTTCAGAAGAAAGAACATGTCCTTTCATTTTATATTACCACTCACTATTTTGTCGCATGGGATGAATTTCACCTTGCTTAAATTGAGCTGTCCGAAAATTTGACATCCAGTGTAGTCGGGACATCTAGGCTCTGTCTGGGGTGACGCAAAGAGGCACACAGGTGACACTGGAGAGGCACAAAGACCTCCAGATGGGGTTTCATCCCAGCAGACCTATTTTAGGGTGGAGTCATTGATTCGTACTTGGCAGAGTACGGCTAGATTCAAGTTATACACTGAACTGTCAGTCACTACAGCTCGGCAAAGTGAAACTTGGAGCCTTTGGAGTTACCCTCACTTCTGGAAAAACATTAGTCGTCTTCTTTCAGCTGAGACTGTAGTCCAGCTTCTCACATATACACATGTCCATACACACATGTCCATACACACATAGACATACGTGGCAAAATATAGCAGCACAATTCACATCTTCTTTTTCCAGTGTGGCTAGGATAAGACAAATAACAAAAAAGTCAGTAAAGCCTGCAAGGGTAGAAAAGAGAGGTATTTAGGAAGGAAACTTTCATGCATGTAACCACGTTCATGCCAGGAGCTAACAGGCCTACTGTTCCAGGTTTTAAGTACACAACTAATATCTGCCAACTTGAAATAAGAATTAGCTAAAGAAAATTAATCCATTTCTCAAAGAAAGAGAGAATACAGTTTATTTTGTCTCAGTTGACAAATCTTTTTCTTATTTTTGAAACTGAAATAAGCAGTTAGGACTGAGTGACCAAACGACCAAAATGATCAGTACTGGATTGAGGATGCTTTCTTTTGTCTTGTCTTTTTTTTCTTTTCCCATCCTATCTTTACCAGGTCAGGAAGCCATAGGAACAGATACAACTCTGTGTTCAGAAGGTTGCAACTTAGCAGGCAGCAGTCATCCAGTGTGCTGCTACTTTGTCAAGGATTCTGGTGTCCTGATGAACCAGAGCTGGAGGTAATCTTTAGGGAGGACTTCTGGGAAGCTGAGGAGCAGTGTTGCATTTCTAACGTCTGGAATGATTAGGTGGAAACCCTCCTTCTCTATCAGTTGACTCTCAAATAAGGTAAAGAGAGCAAAATCCTGTTGCAGGTGGGATCTGAGCTGATGAGCTGTTCCCAAACAAGGTGAAATGAGTGAGGAAGCATTTATGACCTGTACTGTATAAGTTAGTTCTATCTAATTTCCAGACAAGCTAAACTGCGCAGAAATTGAGGAATGTAAGAATGATGACTGAGTGGGCTCTGATAAGTCCCAAAGCTCAAGAAGTTGCCACTTTTAAGCTGATTTGCAACAGCTTCTTTCTATCCCTGCTGTGATATCTGAGTTGCGAATAGAAAACTTTCACTGGCATTTGCTATGGACAAATTATCACAACCCAGTTAACATGCAGTAACTCTTTAAGGTAAGTGTATCATACAGCTGAACTTTCAGACACTTAATGGGAATCAGTTGGAACTAGTTATTCTATCTAGAAATTCTGCTCAGAAACAGCTCAGACATTAAGACTCCAGTTCAGTCAGAGGAGTTGGGAATGTTTCTGGGCTCCTGTGCCCAGATGCACACCCTGACTGCAGCCCAGCTCTGCTTTGGGGTGAAACCACAGCATGTACACCAGCAGTTTCCTCTCTCAGTTCTCTCTGCCCTCCTCCCTCCCTCACAGTGCTTTGGTTTTTGTAGGAAGGACATCAGACGTGTGGGCCGAAAGTAATTTGTGACTCCTTCCAGTTAGGCTGTTGAGTTGGACAACCAGGAAGCTAGACCCTTGGAGCACGCTGCAGCCTGCACCGCTTACTCAGGATGCATGGTGGAAGGGGCAGATGACTGCTCTTTTCAGTACTGAGCAATACATGATTCTGCTATCCGTATTTTTTCCTTTTTGTCACTTTCTCACATGTTGAGACAAACATTTGAAAGTATGTGCTACCTTATTTATGGGACAGACCTGGAGCTTTTTTAAGTGTAAAGCAGCAACTGATAGCATGAAGTAGGCACTTGAAGTTTTGCCTGGCTCCCAAAAAATTCAGTATGCTTGGACTTGGTATGCTCTCAATGTTTCCTTAATATAAACCATAGAAGGGTAATTCAACAAAGAAACCCTTTTTCTATCAGTTATTTTATTGCAGAACAGTAAAGGTGACAAGAAAAAAAAAATGAAGAGAAGCAGTAAAGCTGAAACAGGTTATAAATTATAGTGGTTGTATATTCTGTTCTTCTGAATAGTCATATGGCTGGAAGGGATTTCAGGTGATCTTCTAATCCATCCTCCTGTCCTGACAGCATGAATTATACACCATGTCATACTTGACAAGAGCTTGTCTAACCTGTCTTTAAAAGTTTCAGTGATGGGGTCTCTAAGACACCCCATTCAGTCTATTTCTGTGTCACTACCCTTAAATTTCGAAAGTTGTCCAGGCACCTAAGCTGACCCTTCTGTACTGTAACATAATCCCCTGTTTTCTTAACTTATTCACCAACCACGTGGATAAACTTTATGGCAGAAGATCCTTGCATATTTTAAGTCTAATAATCTTAAACATAATTTTGTGGAAAGCTACTTGCCTGGATTCTTTCAACCACCCATGTTTCCTAGACCTCTTACCTCCTCTGGACACCCATTTGGCCAACATCATTCCTGAACTACAACTTCTAGATTTTCTATTGGAATGGAAGAAAAAAATACTTATGAATTATATTCCTCTACAATTCATTTACACTATTTTGTCATAATTTTTTAAACAGCACAGTGAATCCTTTATAGATAATATTTTATACTCATTTCTTTTGTATCAGTATAGCACTTTCTGATAGTCAATAACCAGGGTTAAAACATATTTTCCAGCTGCAGTTCTAAACATTCTGCATAGATATACATTGCATTTTGGTGAATCTTTTCTAACCTCATGGTTGTAATGTTTTATGTTAAAGGGAGATATATGTGAAATACCTCTTGGATTTTCTTTTTTGAAAGTGGTCTTGACATTTGTGAAACTTAAAAACTAGACTGGTCAAAACACTTAGAAATACCCTAGAGGAACTGTTCTTAAACTGTCAGTGTGGGCGGGTAAACTCGGTGGATGGGTAATTTTCAGTGCCTAATTGCCTTGAGTCTGTGAAATGCAGTGCATGACATCAGTTCATTACAATATCAGCATGTGCCATTGTCTCAATGACCATTATTATGTTTTCCGGAGGGAAACAGGTTCCACTTAACAGTGGATTTTAATTTACTTCTTTACACTGTCTTAAACAATAGAAGGGAAAGAAAAGGAGAAAAGGAACCAAGTGCTTGTGTAACGTAGCATTTCTGCTGAAATCAGTATGCAGAGAATATGAAAGGAAAACAGCTAATCTCGTTTGCAACATGCCCAAAGAAGAATGCTTTACATCAAAAGTTAAACACTATCATTACTGCAGACCTTTTACTTCACAAGTAACACAGGCTTTTAAACATCAGAAATTTTGCTAGAGAAGAGGAAAAATGAGATAAAATAAAAAGAAAGCAGAAAGATTAAAGGAGCGTATGACGGCTGCTATAGAGCCTGGCAAAATCTGCAACGCAGCAGGTCTCTCTGTCTGCTATGCCATACTCTGTCAAAAGCAGCTCCCAAATGTGGTGAAGGAAATGTTAACATTTCTAATCTTGGAAACGTTCAATGGTGCCATCTCAGTTTCATCAAAAGCCTGTAATAAAAAGCATCCAGAACGCTTTCTCTCGTGAGAGCTCAGTGAAACACAGATGTTGCTGCTCCATATTTTCCCAGAGACTCTCACTGACTCCTTTCACGGAGAGTCTGGGCTTCGCATAACCCCATCACTGCCTCTAACAGCAGCCTGCCATTTCCATCAACATTTTGCTCTGCAGAATTGCTGACATCGTGCAACACAGTGCTTTCCTGCACATTAAACCGGTTAAAGCTAAGGTAGTAGTAACGTATCATTGCTATTGCTGGGGAAGAAAGCAGATACTGTTCGTATGCATCCTAAGAAATGAGAAAAAAAAAAACCCGAACTGAAGCCTGTTTCAGAACTTCCTTACGGAGCTGTAAAAAAGCACAGCCCAAAAGGCAAGGAAATTACACTAATCAATATTCACCTTGTGCCTGTGAAAGAACGATGGGGATCCATGCTGACATTGTCAAAAGCTTTCTTTCTTGCTCATGTAATTTTCAATAACAGGCTTATTTTCCCTCTCTCTTGAGACTGGAATAGCCAATTAAAGTTTTTAAACATCTATGGATTTTTCCAGTAATCTCCACAGTGAATATTAATCATCTTCTAGATCTTACAGTGCTGCTTCATGAAAGTCAGCATTTTTAGCTATTATGTTCTGTGACATCCTTCAGTTTTCCTTGAAATTGGATTCTTTTTTTGATCTCTATTGAAGTATTATTTTTTTCTTAGTTTAAATAGTTTTCTCCCTCAAAATATTTTGCATGTGAATATTGATATAATGCCATGAATCCTGTTGAACAGCACTTTCCAATACTATCATATGCACATGCAATCACACAAGTTTTGTGTATCTAAGCAAGTCCTCATTAATGTGCCTAGTTATTAATTTAGAAGAGCAATCACTGTTTACACATGGAGTTTTGAAAGGTAGACATACAAGGCAGTCTTTCTACCTGGAAGAACTTTCTTCCATTTGGAACTGAGCTCTGTCTGACCTTTCATAATCTAACACTTAAACGGCAGGATGTATTAAGATGTATTGTTGTATTTGAGTAGTTTTAATGGGGAATTTAAAATCTGCACATTATGGTTGCCAGCACTGATTGAGGATCTCGTGGCTATCATGGTGACCAGTGGACTCTTGGGGCAGACATTGCTTCCGACAAGTGAAATAAATCTGTCCTGTCAAAGGAAAGGACTGCATTCAGGAAGCTAAGCAGCAGACCTGCTCAGACTTGTTAAAAACTGGTGTTCGTTCTGTTAGAGGAATTTGGAATTGGAAATTGGAAATTGGAGTTGGAAATTCCAAATATATCGTGACAAAGTATATCATGCCGGATCTGACAGCTCGAGGGAGGCAAGTCTGCTGCCACTCTACGTCCCCAGCTCCAACCAGTAGTGAGGTTGAAAATGTATTGCCAGCAGGCACGTGCACACAGAGCACACGCATGCACCACACATATACATATACAGACAGACGGCCAGGCAGGTCACAGATGGACACTCACGGCATTTGCAAAACACAGCACCAACTGCCTTGTCCTGCTCCCCTGCCTGGCTGGGCAGGACAGGAGACCGTTAGCGGCAGTATATATACATATGCACAAGGTGGATCCATCCAGCAGCTAGGCTTACTCAGTCTGCCCAGCTGATGGCACCTGGACATACTAGCTCCCAAGGCTGCAGCCCCACTCCAGTTGCTGGCACCAGAGATCCCCGGACAGACAGACAGACACACACAGAGGGTAAAGAGCCCCATACTGGAAAGCAGTTGAAGGTGGACTTTAATAAGTAGACAGGCAGACTGTGATGATCAAGTGCAGGGCAGGGCCAGACAACTGCACTGACCAGTTCTTACTTACATGCAAATGGGCCCTTTTACTCCCTTAACCCTCCATTTGTTCCTCCCCAAATTGCCTAATTCCCTCCCTTTTTCTCACCTTTGATTCCTCCCTTAAACATCCCATAGTAAATCCTGTGCAATCCTAAAATGTTCTTCCCCTGCATCCCATAGTGTGTCCCACCTCCAGAGAGCAACCGCCCTTAGTCCAAAAGGTGATCCAGAGAGGTGCTCCCAATGACTCATGGTGATGGGTTTCACACCTGGACTCTGCTGGGGCAGCCCTGGCAGGGGCCCGGACAGGGTGCCCTTCGCTTTGAGTCTTCGATTTGGGCTCCCCCCTGCCTGCTGTTGTGCCCCTGTGCTCCTCTCGCCTTCGATGGGCTGGTGGCTCCTGGCAGTGGCTGGGCAGGGTATTCTTCGGGATCCCCCCCTCCATCAGCTCTCTGAGCCCCTTTGTGGGTGTGCAGACAAGCTTTTGTCAGACCACCTAACACGTTCAGTTTGTCTTGTAAGTACAGTGACTAAAAATTCAGTAAGACTGAAAAAATAGCTCAGCTGCAAGAGAATAAAAGAGATAGGCCATCCTAAACACCTGCCTTCTGACGCCAACTTGATATCCTGTGTGCTTTTGTTTTAGTGATACGTGATAGCTATGACTATTCTATTACAGATATAATTTGCACGTTAGGCTGCTTTATCTCCTGTCTTTCAAAATGCACTCCCATCACTACAGAAAATATTTTTTTCTGTATTTCTTTGAAAAAGTGCAGGATGACAACATCTCTTGAATGAATTTTTGTACATCATAGATATTTTAATGAGCAAAATTACATCAGTTCTCATCCTGTCTACATTTGTTAGTTTTGGGGGCGAGTTACTGAGGAGATGTGATGATGGTGTGTCAATGCCTGCAAAGGCAGCTTTTGATTCCTAAGCACTTCATAAAACTTGTAACTTCGCAGTCTCATTCTTACCTCCTCCATTATACTTTGTCCAACTCATTTTACCTGCAAACAATGTGAAGCAGAAAAAAATTTAGTGATCCACTGTGTAATTTCAAAGTGATGTCAGTAGGTTAGCAAATTCAGGCTGAGACGATACCCTTGGTTAGTATACATTCATGCAACTCCACTGATTTTTCTACAGGCAGGAGAAGTAACTTGAGCAGAACTTGGACCACGGCATGACCGACATTTCACACAGCCATGGTGCCACATCACCCACCCCCCATCCCCAGCGGTATTTCAGCATAGCTTCTGAGCACCAAACTCACTTTCCAGCTTCCATGCACAGTTGTGGTGTGAGAGAACTCAGTAAAAACCTCCTTCATGTTTGAAGAGCTTAACAGAGTTTCCTAAGTGGCAAATGTGTTAGAAGTGGATCTGAAAGACACCTATCCCGGATTGCAAAGTAATGTTAAAACCAATGGGTAAAACATGCTGTCAAGCACCTGAAAAATGTCCTTTTCTACTCTGTCCTAAAGCAGACCATATTAGTTCTTGTTCAACGTTGTGTCTAGTGGGTGTGCAAATGCTTCATAGAATAGTAAGCTGTAAGTCATGTTATATTTATAAGTCATGTTATATGTTTTTTATATATATATATGTTTTTTT
>NW_009201062.1:0-21446 GCF_000690835.1 Fulmarus glacialis
GTTGTTCCTCCCTGGGTACAGAACTTTGCTCTTCCCCTTGTCGAACTTCATGAGATTCCTGTCAGCCCATTTCTCCAGCCCATTAAGGTCCCTCTGGATGGCAGCTCAATCCTCCGGCATATCAGCCACTCCTCCCAGTTTTGTGTCATCAGCAGACTTTCAAAGGGTACCCTCTGCCTCATCACCCAGATCATTAATGAAGATGTTAAACAGGACTGGACCCAGTATTGACCCCTGGGGTACACTGCTAGTTATTAACCTCCAACTAGGCTTCATTCTGCTGATCACCACCCTCTGGGCCTGGCCATTAAGCCAGTTTTCAATCCACTTCACTTTATGCTTATCCAGCCCGTACATCAACAGCTTGTGTATGAGGATATTATGGTGAGACTTTGTCAGCGGTCTTACTGAAGTCCAGGTAGACAATATCAGCTGCTCTCCCCTCATCTAGCAGGCCGGTCATTTCATTGCAGAAGTTTATCAAGTTGATCAAGCATGACTTCCTGTTGGTGGAGCCATGCTGACTACTCCGGATGACTTTCTTGCCCTTAATGTGCCTGGAAAGGGTTTCCAGGATTAGCTGCTCCATCACCTTCCCAGGTGGGTGAGGCTGACTGACCTGTAATTCCCTGGGCCCTCCTTGAAAATAAGAATAACAAGGCATTGAACCTGGAAAGGCTTGTGCGTATGTTTACATTGTTGTATTGTGCATGTTTCTTTTATGTTCCGTGGGGCATTCTTCGTGTGGGTGGCATGAGATAAGTGGATGAAGTCTGATGTAATTTTTTCATGATTTGCAGGTTTGTAATTAATTGAACTCAGTATGTTCAGGCTCAGGTTTAAAGCTGTGTACTCTTTGGGATGGAAGAACTTCGTTCTTTGTTCATTACCAAGCACACTGGTGTGTTTGTCAGAATTGAAAGTTCTACTCTGCCTTCTTTCAGTTATTGTGGTTTTAGCGTGTTTTGAGATGGTAGACATTATCCAGTATCCCTGAATTAGATTAATTTTTACATCAGCTTTGTTTTTTAAAAAAAAAGCCAAATATGTTATAACTTTATTTTCCAGGTAAGAAATGATGAAGGAAAGGTGATCCGCTTTCACTGTAAACTTTGTGAATGCAGTTTTAATGATCCCAATGCCAAGGAGATGCACTTAAAAGGGAGGCGGCACAGACTTCAGTATAAGGTTAGTAGAAATGCTAATGCTTCTATCTGAAAATCTGCCAGATGTCAGCTGACTGATTACACGTTCTTACATTTAAAGACTAGACAAAAGTAGGTGCTCTGAGTAAACAACATATTAAAAAAAGTTGAGAAATATATTTCTGAGGTAGTATAGTCTTTAGAGAAGTAATGCAGACTGTGAAACTGTATTTTCGTTTGCGTGGTTTTTTAAACATTTTGAACATTGCTTTCAGGCAATCTTTGCAACATTAAAATACAGTACAACATATGCAAGCAACAGTAGGTTCTTTATGTTGTTTGCCGTGAATTTGGAATAGTGTAAAATAGTAGTGCTCAATGGTTTTGGCAGGATAAACCGCATAAACCCTTTGTGGAGACATTTGAGAAACAAGTGTTGCAGATTGTTTAGTCATGAATGCAGAGATACCTGTACTGACATATGGTTTGCATTTTGATTATTATAAGATTATATTGGAAAAATCTATTGTGGTCCCAGGAGATACAGTGGACCTGCATAATCATGGAAGGGATGCAAGAAGGGAAAAAATTGCCAGAAGATTTTACTCAGCAACTCATGATTATGCCCCTGTATGAGGGACCCTTCAGGAACAGGGCATCAGGAAGCACACTGTAATTAAGATGAAATGTTTTTTCAGGCTGTGGAGTAGTCAACCTGCTACAGAATGAACATCGAATTACTTAGTATTTCACGTAACATTTTAATCTTAAATAGCTTTGTTCTTACATAAGTGAAGACGGAATTCATGCTATTTGTAATATGTTGCTATTTCTTTCCTTTAAAATACCAGACACAGATTTTTCCATCCTCAACTACCCACTCAATGCAGTTCTAAAACTGCATTTTATTCCCCTTGATTTTATCACAGACAATAGTGTGTGTTAAACATGTCAGAAGAACTCTGTAACCTTGAGATGACAAGAGGAAAAACAACATTTCATTTATTATTTTTCTGAACTAGAAAAAAGTAAACCCAGACTTACAAGTAGAAGTAAAGCCCAGTATTCGAGCAAGAAAAATTCAAGAAGAGAAGATGAGGAAACAGATGCAGAAAGAAGAATACTGGAGAAGGCGAGAAGAGGAAGAACGCTGGAGGATGGAAATGAGGTAATGCATTCTGTTTTATCAATGAAACAAAGCTGCAGTCAGATTATCTAAAATTAACTCTGCTTCTGTAGTTACTTATTTTGAATACTTGTTTTGGGAACTCTGTACTGTCTTGTTTTAAATTAAGTTGTCATTATCCCTCTGGGGTTTTTGTTTGTTAGTGTTCAATCCCTCTGAGGAATGCAAACTTAATTAGAATTATTTTGCTATAAATGCAGACCCACTTTCAAAATGACCATTTATTTTAGTTCCCTCTGGACTTCACTGGTGTTTGCTTGTGACTACTAGAAATGAGTTAGTGAGGACATACAAGAATATATTTAGAACGGTCGCAAGTGTTAACTGCTATATAAAGAGAACACTTTGATTCATGTATTTCAGGCGATATGAAGAGGACATGTACTGGAGGAGAATGGAGGAAGAACAGCATCACTGGGATGACCGTCGCAGAATACCGGATGGAGGATATCCTCATGGCCCTCCAGGACCTCTAGGCCTGCTGGGAGTTAGACCAGGAGACCAGCTGTGAGTTTCTTAACTTGAGAAAAAACAGTAAATCATACCTACCAGGAGGCACAGTTAAGAACAATAAATTATTCAGTGCTACTTCAGTTGTCTCCAGTGTTTCTTAATGAAGGATTTGGAAAAGTGAAGAAATTATATGCTAATGAAACTGTATAGGTGGACCTGTCTTCCAAAATCAGTCCACTGAAATGACAAAAGGATGCCTTGAAGACAAATATTGTTTCTTCTGAAATCCAAAGTCACTCTGGATTTGTGTACTGATTTTTATTTTATTTAATTGCATTATACAACATTATTTAGCTAATTGTGGATAAATGTATGGATAAAAATTGGTTGGATCATCAGTCCCAGAGGATAATGGTTAGTGGTGGGTTGTACTCTACCTGGAGGTCAGTACCAAGGCAAGTACCATATGGGTTTATCCTGGGATTTGTCTCATTAGCACCTTATCAATGATCTGAAAGGTGATAGAGTGAATGCAGCTCATCAGGTTTGCTGCTGGCATGAAACTGAATCAGTTTGGGGTGGGGAAAATAGTTGATACCTTTGAGGGCAGGGCTGCCATGCAGAGGGACCTAGGCAGACTGGAGGAATGGACCAACAGGAATTTTATGGAATTCTGCAAGAAAAAATGCCTAATGCTGCACTTGGAAAGGAATAACTCCTTGCACTGATACAGGCTGGGGAGTGACAGGCTGGGTAGCAGCTCTGCTGAAAGGGATTTGGGGATCTTGGCAGCTAGCAAGCTGAACATGAGTCAACAGTGTGCCCTGGCAGCAATGAAGGCCAACAGCATCCTGGGTTATATTAACAGGAGCATAAGCAGTAGATGAAGGGAGGTGATCAACTTTCGTTAGACCGAAACTGCAATACCACATTCAGTTTTGGGCTTTACAGTACAAGAAAGATACTATAAACCATAGCAGGTTCAGTGTGGGGCTACCAGGATGGTCAGGGGTCTGGAACGCATGCCCTGTGAGGAGTGACTGAGGGATCTGGGCTTGTTCAGCCTGGAGAAGAGACAGCTTCAGTGGGACATAATAGCCTTCGAATACCTGTGCATTATAAAGACAATGGAGCCAGGCTCTTTACGGTCATGAGAGGACGAGATATGACCAGCTTAAGCTGAGACAAAAGAGGTTCAGATTGAATACAGGAAATAATTTTTTTCACACAGATGTTGTGCAGCCTCCATCTTTGGCGATTTTCAAGAACTGATAGCTGACCATGGTTTGCATAGGAGATTAGACTAGAGGATCTCCGGAGGTCCCTTCCTATTTGAATTCTTCTGTGATTCTATGAAAGCAGTCATGGACACTTTATTTTGCAGCAGTTTGCAAGTATTTCCCAGTTGACAGAAAGACAATAGGTATTTATGTTGGGGAGATACTTTTGACCCTGGGATTTTGATACATTTAATGTTTTTTCAGACATGATTGATTGTGACCAGTGTAAGTTGTTCAGGACACTTCAATTCATGTTTTATTACATTTCAGCATTTTTGACATTTGAATATTTTGTTGTTTAGCCACATGTTTGGTTTTTGGTCACTTAGCATTTTTGAACTTGGAAGTGTACCCAAATTTCAGAAATACGCTTTTTCGTCTGTTTAGCCTCTACGCCGCCCTGACTCCTCTGATGACCGCTATGTGATGACCAAACATGCTGCTATATATCCAACAGAGGAGGAACTTCAAGCAGTCCAAAAAATCGTTTCTATTACTGAGCGTGCTTTGAAACTTGTTTCTGACAACATGACTGATCATGAAAAAAGCAAGAACAAAGAGGGAGATGACAAAAAAGATGGCAGTAAAGACAGGTATTTTTTTAATTACTTTTTAAGAACTTCATCATTTGTTTCTGAAGTTTTTCCTTACACTGTTATCAGTGCTTCCAGAGATTCTCTTCTCTTTGGGTGTTAATATGGTATATGTCACTATGGCCTCAAAAGTATGTGTAATACTCCTATTTTATTTCACTTTTCTATCTTAGGATTAGTTTTAAGGTTTTTATATTATTTTAAATGCAACTTTTAACTATAATTCACAGAGCTTTGAAAGGAGTTTTACGGGTAGGCGTTTTGGCTAAAGGTTTGCTACTCCGTGGAGACCGAAACGTCAATCTTGTTTTGTTATGTGCTGAGAAGCCTTCAAAGACGTTACTCAGTCGTATTGCGGAAAGTCTTCCCAAACAACTTGCAGTAAGTAAAATTTAGATTTTTGGATTTGAATTTTTGTAAAGATACTGTAAAAGTCTGTCCTCAAGTCAAATGTCTGCAAGGCTCACCATGCCACGTTT
This sequence comes from Fulmarus glacialis, assembly GCF_000690835.1. NCBI lineage: Eukaryota > Metazoa > Chordata > Aves > Procellariiformes > Procellariidae > Fulmarus > Fulmarus glacialis. The sequence goes on from NW_009201062.1 coordinate 5,137, forward strand.
CATAGCTCAGGTTCAGTTTCTTTCCATTTTCTGAGTGTTTCCACCTAAATTCAGGGACTATGCTGCATGTTTTGCTTTCTGTATATTGTGTCCATACACGTGTCTAGGTGTTTACGCTAGCGGTGTAGTATCAATCATCATTTAATAAATTTCCTTTAATTGGGAAATAGAAATGAATAAAAGAAAGACTATTATCCAGTTACCAGCAGTGATAGAGGTAATTTGTGCCGTATTATAGGAAGCTTGCTTCCTGAAGGTCAAAGTTCTCTTTGCCAGTCTGTTTGTACTTACATCTTGTTTCCAATTTGTATGTGTCAGTGCTTTGTAGTTCCACAATGTGAACTGTCTTTTGGTTTTTTTTTTTTTTTTAAAGAAAAAAGTACATGCAGTCTTAGGACATTCATTAGAATTCATATAAACCATTTGCTGTATTTCCACAAGAAATGAAAGCATAGAGTAAAGTCTCTGCTCACTGCTGAACAAAGCCTGTCCACCGTCAATATAGAATGGTTGTCACAGCATTAGTATTTCAGTACTGTCTGGTAAAATGTTCAGTAAAATCAGTGGCATGGTAGAAGCTTTAGCAGGAGCAGATTAATTAGAAAATAATCTTAAGTTTGCTCTTGTTTGAAGTAACAAAAGCAGAAGAAAATTTAAAACCTGCACATCTTGGTCTGGCTTTGTGGAGAAGTCACTTGTCCCTCTAGTTTGTGGAAGAAGGTGACAGAGGTGCCTACAGCTTCCTTTTTGGGTATTTAGGATTATTAAATCTAGTTGCAAGAAGCAATTCGGCATAACCACCTTGTTAGTTACTCTTACATTTTTTCCCCTGGTGTTTATCTTGCCTTTTGTTCTAACCATGTTGTGACAGCCGAGTATAGAATGTACCTAGCAGTACCCAGCCTGTAATTGCAAGCTTGAAGAACAACCACTGCATCTTTGTGCTTTTTAAAGGCTCCTATTTTCCAACGAGGAACATATCCAGCTGACATTTTAAGTGGCACTGAGGCTTTTCTTTGTCTCAAACGCTGTCAAGATTCCTGTTACGTAATTTACTCGTATATGAATTTCCTTTCTGGGCAGTTTTTTTTCTTTTACACGCTTGGTGACTGCTGTCTATTTTCATTAATGATTTGGAAACAGTATGCAAGTCCATATATATATATAAATTGTGTTTACTGGGGTTTCTTTGAATACAGAGGTATCTGGTTCATATAATTATATTGAATTTCTGTCTTGCTGTTAAAAAGACTATAGTGAAATCCGTTTTCTTCCTCATACTTTCATTTGCCACATGCTAATGGAAATTTCTGTTTCTCGATATTTAGGTAATAAGTCCTGAGAAATACGATATCAAGTGTGCAGTCCCAGAAGCAGCAATAATTTTAAATTCGTGTGTGGAACCAAAAATGCAAGTTACTATCACACTGACATCTCCAGTCATTCGGGAGGAGAACATGAGGGATGGAGGTTGGGAAGTTGCTAAAGATGTTACTTCTTTCTCACCCGTTTTTTTATGTTTATCTATTCTGCTTAAGACGGCGTTAAGGTCCTGGAAGGCAACATGCTGGCACATGTATTTGATTGAAACCTTGTTTTTCAACAACCAGTCTCGGTAGAGAACAGTTGGTTAAAATAAATGCTTATACAATGCGTTTATTTAATTTTTAAAATTTCTAACTTCATGTCCAACCTCAGCTTTCTGGAAAAGGTACAACCGACTATTTTTTTTCCCCTCTTTTAAAATTATGTGGAAAACTAAGTATTTTATAGCAAGTGGCTATAAACTGGTTTTCTAGAGCAGTCTTGCCCTAAGAGAAAGATTGTATGATTTTAGAAAATCAAATCACAGGTTTTTGCATTTAAACTGGATCAGTATTACCATCACTTACACATTGCAGATAGCAGCACCACTTAAAATGCATTTTTATAATACTTTTGATGGTAACAGTGCTTCTAACTTTAAAAGACGATGCGATTTTTTCCAGCTCTCTGAGGTTGCTTTTTGGTCTGGAGTGGTTTTTGAGTATATTTAGGCTCCTGGTATTACAATCAGTCTTCTATCCAACTGGCAAACCCAGACTAGTACAATAAGAAATGGCTTTGTCATTGAGCTGAAGCAGAAGGTGGAGCTTGTAAATCAATTTACATTTCTGAAGTCCACAGTTTCTCTGGTGCCAGCAGTGTTGCTTTAGGGTCTGTTCTGTAACACTTTCAAAGCTCCAGAAGCTTTTAAACCAACAAGCATGATTAATGTCTGCAGTACATTGGTTCTTTTTGTTTACGGGTCAGATAAAATTAACTTTTGTTTCCTTTTAATCCTGTATTTTCATAGTGGAAAGAGATCATGGCAAACAGGGTTCTGGTGTTTGACAGTGAACCTACAAATAGGAAATCTGAGGCTATCTTAACACTTGTCATATGCAGGTTGAAAAAAATTGTATGTGTGTATGTATACATGTGCTTGTGCATATACGTATTTATATAAGCCACGGAGGTTTTTTTATTTCATCTCATCATTACATGTCCTCTAAAATACTTGAGGGTTTTATATTGCATTAGTAAATGTCCTGTAGCTGTGACTAGTGCATTGTAAACAAGCTGTGTTAACAAAGTCGTCCTCCATAATCAGAAAGAAAAATTTCAAGATGCATTCTCTGGTTTGGATGACATCTGAAGAGTCTTTAAGAGTGCTTTGTACGTGATTTTTAAGCTGTGCATATTATTCCTAGCTATAAAGGCTTTATATATGTACTGTCACACCCAACCAATTTTACTTGTTTTTTGACAATCTAAGTGTAACATGACGCTTGGTTTGTCTGTGCTGAAACAGACTTCACATGTTATTTAAGCTTATAAGGAATACTTAAAAGATTGGATTATTAAATTAGATTAACCATTAAATGAAGTTAACCTTAAACACCATGTTTATTTCTTAATATACTGTGCAAAAGTGCAATATTAATTCCTGCATTAAATGGTTTCTGGCCTAAAATTCTATGATGTGGACTAAAAATAAAATATGTTTCAAATTATTGCCATCAATCCCTTAATTTATGTCACCTAAAGGAAACAAATCTGTATTTTTGTCTGACCCACACTTGAATTAAAATGATCATTGTGAGTTTATTCACTGCTGAATGCAGTACTGCCTCTAGGCAAACAAAATCAAGTTAGATTTCTCTTCAAGACACTGAGCAGTATAAAATGGATGTGCAGAAAAGTTCACTTTTGAAACTAGAGCAAATAGAAGACTGAATTGCAAATTATTGCAGCAAAGAAGGCCTTATTACGAAGATGCTGCTTATTTGCTGCAGAGTAACAGTATGTGTTTGTGTTTTTTCTTACTGCAGCTTCTCATGCTCTGTGTCTTACAATGGTTTAAAGTTTTCATTTTTTTTAGCCCGCTTGGGGAGCTAGTTCAGGTGATAAGGAAGGCTTTACCGGAAGAACCAGTTTGAGTAAAGATGAGACTGAGACTTGCACGTGGAGTAGAATCATGTTTGATGTGTAATAATTCCATTACATGATAAAAGGCTAAAAAAAAATACAGTGGAATAAAATTGTTAACCGCATAATTACTGTTCCTTACAGTATTGTGCGTTTGACAGTTTACCAAATCTGGTATATTCAAAGTGCTCTAACCCCTGCTGTGGAATCTTTCCTTCAGCAAAGAAAGTGTACATACTTGTAAACGCATATATGTGTGCGCGTGTGTCTTTTTTATCCTTAGCTAACAGCCCCGGTCCAAAGCCTTCTAGCAGAGGGACTTGATTCCTGTCAGGGGTTGCTGCCAAGACATCGGAAGGATTTTTGACCAAGGTTTTCTAAAGCTCAGTGTCACACCTGCCATGTTTTACAAAGGAGGGGGTTTGGATGCATAGTCCTAGCATCTGCTGTTACTTTGTGTTTTGTTTTTTTTCTTTTTGTCTGTGTCTTTCTCCTAGAATTAAGCAGTGTTCACACTAGTCTTGAAATAGTTGACTGGGTAAAATGTATTTCCCATAATAAAACTTACCGAAATTGATATACCTGTTAACTTTTAATGAAGAGGTAGTGTGGACACAGCATGTCTAACTGAAGATTAACCCCTTATATTTAGGCTAGTAATAAATTAAGTTATACAGGGTAAGAATTCGTGCTTGTGTTTTGTAAATTAATTCGGTTTTTTTGTCTTAGCTTAACAGGGTGGTAGGTTAGGCATCTGAATTTAGTTAAATAGTCTTTAAGGGGTTAATCCTGAAATGTGAATCAGATGCAAAAATCCACAGATTAAATATTACAAGAGTTTCCTTGATACGTTTTTTCAGTCAATGTATTCTTAGTGCAATGGGTGCCTTGGCCGCTTCTGACTTTCAGAGTCTTTTTAAGCTTCAAGGGTATTCATATGATACCTATTAGTAGCACATTTTAGATCTACATTTTCAGCACTGAATAAGATTCTCTTCTGTGCACATAAAGTGTAATTCTTTTTAGTAAAATTATTTTCTAAATTGAAGTTTTTCAGAGCTAGAAGTAATTGGAGTTTCAAATTATGTAATGAATTATTGTGTTGAAAGTTTGCACAGTGTCACCTATTTGCATATTAGTTTTAGAAGAATGTAAATAATTGACTGATTAGGCTACTAGGCCTAACAACCCATATTATTATTTTAATTTCTCAACCTTACTTTGCCACTTTTTCCCCTGCTGTGGGTTTTCTCTAAATGTACTCCTTGTCTCTTATATCCAGATTGTACTCGTTTCATCAGTTATCTTACCTGGCACCTCTCTTGTGTAGGTTCAGGTTTGGGGTTTTTTTTTGTTTTGTTTTGTTTTAAAGGAAATACTGTTTTAAATGTCTTCATTTGCTCTGTAAATGCCTCCTTAGTGCAGTTTTTCATCTTTCCACTTTAACATATAGTCCATAAGTTTGAATATCTGTGAGAAGATACCTATGTTCTTCTCAGCTTTGTTCTTATTTTGAAATCCTCCCCCTTTTAGCCTTGTGCAGAGCAATCAGACTATCCTATAAAAAATACTCAAATCTGAATGTAGTACTTCAGATTAAATATTGCAAAGTTGTACCATGTTCATTCATGGCTTTTTAGCTCCCTATATAGTAAAGTACCCTACTATTTATTTTACGTTTGTGTAAAATAGGTGGTTTCAGAGCTGTCTTTCTGCAGCATCCGTAAAAGCTTCTTCTTGCCAGCATGTTTCATGAGTCTCAAAATATTTTTTTTTTTTTAAATGTATTGTCTGACTTACCTGAATTTATATCTTGCTGGAGTAAACTGTATTGTTCCATACAGCCAGCTCCTGTGAAATGAGTACCATTGAGTGAGGGCTTTTTTTTTCATCTTACCTGGTGTATCACCAGTTATGCTACCAATATACTTCGTTACTAGTCACAATGGCCATTTTCATAATTAGTGAAACAAAGAACTTTTAAAGCTGATCACTGCATTGTAACTCTACAATTTTTAAGTAACCTGAGGATACCATTTCACGTTGTTTAGTGGTTCCAGTTTCATCAATTAAACCGCTTCCAAAAGGGCCTGTGGTCTCTTCCTTTTTGGCAACAAAGCAATCAGCTTGGTAATTAAATCCTTTTCTGAACATTTAAATATACAAGATATACTATATGTTCTTTATCTGTCAGACATTCTGCTTTGTTTTTTAAACTATTCCTTACTTTTCAAGTAAAGCAGTCCCTTTTCAGATCCATCCTTGCATCCTAAATGATATTGGAGCACATATAGGCTGAGGAATTTTACTTGTATGAGTAAGAGAGAGGTTAGTAGAAAGTAATGGAACTCTGTAATACTGAAGAACATTTCACATTCCTTTAGTCAAGATTTTTAAAGCAAAATAATTTCAAGTTTAAGGTATGATAAAAATAACATCATTACTAAACATCTAGTGCTTTTAAGATTTGTTATATTTAGTTTTTCTTTTAAGCGTAGGTCCCAAATAACACGTGACCATTAAAATTTACAAGAAACTAAGTTTGAATGTTTCTACTTGGTTAAAGTGGATTTTTGTGTTCCTTCTGTCTTGTGTTCTCTGTGCTGGTGCACTGTGTCCAACCATCCTTCCTTCAGTATTTAATTTTAGGGGATATGTGTTTTTCCAGTGTTAGCTTAAATAAAGAAGTACTACGCATTGCATAATCCGCAATGCATTTGAAAATAACTTCAGAGCTAAAGTGTAATATGCTCTTGATCTTCATACTGGGTTGATGCCCTAATCCTAATTGAATGGCTTTTGTTGAACATCTACATTTGTTGCTCAAGGGTTTAAACTTTAAATGGCATGTGTGACATTGAAGCTACTTTAAGGAAGTGTCTTGCTCACCTGGTCAAACACCCATTCCTCACTGCATTTTGCCAATTCAATCCATTTTAGATGTAACCTCGGGTATGGTGAAAGACCCACCGGACGTCTTGGACAGGCAAAAATGCCTTGACGCTCTGGCTGCTCTACGCCACGCTAAGTGGTTCCAGGTTCGGAACATCATTTTACTTTTTTCTTGTAGCCTTATGAGAGATTAGTTCAGTTGCAATATAAATGTTTAATTGTGTGAAAACACTCAGCGTTGTTCATGCTAATAATACTTAGTATTTTTCTGGTCCCTAAATTTAAATGTAGAAGGTTGAGTATGGAGGAACTGCTTTATGCAGTTATTGCTCATTTGACATGATTTTTTTTTCTGGTCATTGAGAAGGCGATGTTGAAAGCTTGACTCGCTTGGGGTGATCATATGTTGTATATTTGTTATATATTCCATAAGGCTGCAGAGTAACTTTGCTTTAAATAATGGAATATGTGTTTAAGGCTTTGTGTTTAGATTTAAGACTTTTTTTCCTATTTCTTTAAGTGCATTAAGTGTAGGAAAATGGTTTAGTGACTTTGCATTCTGGCAAAGGCACAATAAAGAAACCAAACAGATTCCCTTGACCTTTCAGTCTCTATACCTATTTCTTAGATCTTTACTTTATCCTTTTTATTTCTAATATAGAAAGATACTGTATTTATTGTTACAAGTGAACATAGGTCAAAGTGTACAGGGGATCAAGAAATGTTATTCTTGTATAACCTGTGCACTTTGACTTCTACCGCCTTAAATTACTAACCCTGTATAAAATACTGCTGTAAATGGCAGCTCATGGAATAAAGTCGTAGAATGATTTGTTTCAATCTTGTATCTGAGCTTCCATTGAACAGTGGTGTTTTAGTCTTTCAACAAGTCCTATTTGCTGTAGGTGCTGGGATTAATTAATTTGATTTTGTATTGCTCTTAAGGCTAGAGCTAATGGTCTGCAGTCCTGTGTGATTATCATACGTATTCTTCGTGATCTCTGTCAGCGAGTTCCAACTTGGTCTGATTTTCCAAGCTGGGTGAGTAATGTTCTTTTGAATGAGTCTTTTTAATACACATGGTACTGCAAGTAAAACATAGGAAAGTTTTACTTTAAAAACATAGTTTTTAAATCTAGACTTTTTCAAGAAGTAATGTCAGGTTTTGTTTGGGTTTTTTTCCAAACAAATAATCCAGATGCCCTCTAAAAATTTAATTTTCTGAGGTTTTGTCATTTGGAGCTGGAATTTTTTTTTTTTCCCCAAAAGGAATTGTCTTGTTCTTTTGTATTCTTTGTGGGTAGCATTCTTATTCTAGATTTTAACATTTTTTTCCTTTACTCTGTATAAAAGAATCTAATTTTTTCTAACTACCTACTCTGAATTGCTTGAAGTTTAATGAAACTTACTTAAAATAATGTCAGCTGTGCCCAGATAGTTCTGTGATAATAGAAGGGCTACTTGAAAGAATAAATCATAGTAATTCCATTAATATGTCCCTTCCGCAAGATGATACACCACAGTACTTCAGTACAGTCTGTGGATGTGTCACCATTAGCATTTTAATCTGTGTCACTTAGATCTCTAGGTTGTACCGGGTTACCTCTCTTAATTCTTACAGCCGACTGTTCTTCGAGCATTCCTTTTGCATTGACTATCTTAAATGATGCTCTCCAGGAGTGCAGCTTGTGCTCCAAATATTAACAGATGTTCAATCTGTGGACCAGACAAAGTTAGGCTGAAACAAAATCTCTGAAACGTGTATAGTGTGGAAGTAAACTTAGCTCTGACTGTTTTGTTTCACAGACCAAATCCTGTTGCACTGTGCTGCTTCCTTTTCAGTTTTGGCAGGAAGAGCGCTAACATTGTCAAGACAGTTTGAGCAGTTGGCATTACTTCAATGAGAAGTGTTTTACAACTGTACTAAGCCTGCAGACAACTTTATTAAATTACTTATGATAATATTTATTGCAGTTATTTCTGGTTTTTAAATATTTAAAGTGGAAAAAAAAGTGCTAGTTTCGGTGCTACATTTCATGAAAGATACACGGTACAGATACAGCTTAAAAGAAGCTAAGTAGTATGTAAGTGCCCTCTTAATATCACTATGATACTGAGTTGCCAAAGAATAAACCCTTGCATACTTTTAGAAAACCATCCTTAGAACTATTGCAACACATAGCATTGCAACACAGATGAAGAACAAGGAATATTATTTCTTATTTCTCACATTATCTGTTCTAAGGCACATCCAGAAGGGAAGAGAGGTATGAAGCAGTGTGCCAGGCCTAGCTGTGTCTCAGGTCTCTCCAAAAGTGATTCCTGATTTGCTCCTGGTACCTGATGCAGTCAGTGACATGAATCAGCATTGAAGTCTGTGTAGTCAGCTGTTCTTTTGGCCCATTGGCAAAGTCTTACTGATAAAAACGAAGACAGAATGAAAATTGTGATTTTAAACATATGTAATTTCTGCCAGTCACAGATGGAATTTCACAGATTGAAGAAATATATTTTTCTGGATACAGAACTTCTCCTAACCTGTATGCTAGAAGCCTGTTACAAACCAAAGAGATGCCAGAGCTTTTCAAAAAGAACCTAAGTAGTTGTAAAAATAGAAAATATTAGGAAGTCTAAATATGGACATTAGTAGCATGCTCTTTATATAGCTAAAAATAAAAACTAAATTAGAAGAATTTTGTCAAGTTCCTACAAGTTAGAAGGAACTATTATTCAAGGTTGATTTTTCAGACTTGAAATCCAGCCGTTCGTGCACGTAAACACCAGGGCATCGTAATTCACATTTTCCTGGGATTAAGTTGTAGACTTTAGTGTATGCTATGAGGATCCAAAAGAACTAGACTTGAATAAATGCAAAAACATGATCTGTTTTTTTCCTTTCCTGCTGTAGTTTGCTTCATATTTGAAAACAACTAAATTGCTGTTGCTAAATCCTGAGTGATACAATGGGAGTATGGAAATACCATGCTCAAGAATTGAAATTTGTCAGTTAAATGCAGCTAAAATAGAAAGAAATGGGCACCCTTAGTGAAGGATTGTAATCAACACTGCCTATAGTTACTTGCATGCATCAGAATAGACATTTACTCCTGCAAAGCAAACATAAAAGGCAACGTTTGAACAACTGTAAACTCAGTGAGGAGGGGGAGGACAAAAAAAAACACCAAAAACCGAGAGAGACACGTCGTTTAAGAATTAATCTTGCCAAAGATGTAGTATTGAAACATCCATTTAATGCTGAAAAAACACCTAAGGAAAGCTATTCTTTACTTCCGCAATTATCTTTTATAGTTTTTTCTGGAAAAAATAGTGCTTAATAAAAGTAAACAATGGAAATACAGAAAAAACAGCTAATCATTTAAACCATTTTAACTAATATCAAATAATGTATAAATTTTAGAAAACCTGTTTTATCATCAAGATTTTTTTACACTTGTTTAACATCTGAGTTAGTGTTAGCCTATATCCAGGAGAAGACTTGCTGTGAACTTCAGTTTTGCTAAACTGAAGAACTAGTAACCACTTAAATATTAAAAGATTGTTAATTTTTTGATGCTTTAAGTTTCTGTACTCTTGTAGAAAAAATTTATTTTTCTATAGCATCTTGTTAATTTCATTAGATATACTGTGTGCTGTTTATTCTTGTGGCTGACAGATTCAGGTGACCCACAATGCTTAATACTCACTCCAAAAGTAGCTGGACTTAGACAACATGCAAGTTGTCTAACTGCATGTGTAAGCTACTACTGTATAAATTTCTACAAAACTTTTGAACAACTTGTGATGAGAAGAAGCATATCAGTACTTGATGTTAGTCTTGCATCAGCTTTCTTTTTATTCATCTTTATAAAATACCGGATTTTTTTTCCATTTTAAATGAAAGTGTTCTGGGACGTGTAATGTTCTTCAGAATTCTGGATTCAAAAGTTCTGTATTGAACAACAGTAGCAGCTTTTTTCTGTTTTAATCCATCTTCTAAATCGGCTGGATTTTCTTATTGTTGGTGCAGGCTATGGAGTTGCTTGTGGAAAAAGCAATTAGCAGCGCTACTGGACCACAGAGTCCTGGGGATGCACTGAGAAGAGTTTTTGAGTGTATATCTTCAGGAATCATCCTTAAAGGCAAGTTGCATTTGATCAGTGTCTGTATACTTATGCTTAACTAATGTAAAATCTGTAATCTTGGTTGAAATAAGGTAGAGATGCGCTACTAATTAGCCTAACCATTGTAGGTGGTCCTGGCCTTCTAGACCCTTGTGAAAAAGATCCTTTTGATACACTTGCTGTAATGACAGATCAGCAACGAGAGGATATTACTTCGAGTGCACAGGTAAGGAAACGTATACGTGAAGTAACTAAATTTGATGGCTGGTTTTTGGGGCATTTTTTGTTTTGATTTGGTTTTTGGTTTTGTTTTTTTTAAACGGAGCTATATGGTGGACGTGAATTTTCCTTTCTTATTTCATTGGCATTTAATATTTTATGAATCAATCTGTGTAAGTTTAATTTTTAGTATTTATTGTATCCACTTACAGTATTGACCATTCACACTTGCAGCTTAAGAGGTTACTGTCCCTACCTCTTCATTTGATCCTTTTGCTAAAGATTACTAACACGTAATGGGACATGTGACAAGCCTTGGCTGCTTCAGTGCAAGTCCAGCAGCTAAATCACATGTACATTATTTTTAAGATGATATACTTTGTACAGAAACAGCAAATGTGACATACACATTTTATTGTGTTGACTTTGTCGTGGGAAGGAAGAGGGGATAATGAGAGCTAGGGATAATATCGTACACTGGTGATGTTCTTCATTAATTGTTTGACAAAGTACTCAAAAATTGGCATTTGTTTCTAACAGAAATATCTTTTTTCTACCCTTTTTCTAGTTTGCACTGAGACTCCTTGCATTCCGTCAAATACACAAAGTTTTAGGAATGGATCCATTACCACAGATGAATCAACGCTTCAACATCCATAATAATCGTAAAAGGAGAAGGGACAGTGATGGGGTTGATGGATTTGAAGCAGAGGGGAAAAAAGACAAAAAAGATTATGATAACTTTTAAAAATGTTTGTCATCAGTGCTAAGATCCAAGGTGATAAAAAGTCCATTTGTTGCCTTGCTTTTACTTCATTCATAATAATGTCTGTTTAAAACATCCAAAACCAACTCGGAAGTTAGATTTGGAAGAGAACAACCTAGCTCTTCTGTGAGATTCTGATATTTTAATGGATGTACTGTACCAGACAAATTATGGATGGAAGAACTGCAAATGGAAACTCTGTTGTCATAGGAAAAAATAGTTTTCCCTCATTGCATTTTCTTTAAATGTGTTGCTAACTTTAGTAACTTTGCTTCTTTTGTTTTTGTCCTTTTTATTAACAAGTGCGTTGTCTTCTTATCTTGATTGTATTTAATGCAGCATTTGTGTTTCTGTTGCTATGTGTCTTTTGACTTTTTATTTAGAAGTTTTTTTGTTTGCCTTTGACACTAGTTGTATAAGTTACTTTGAGTTAGATAGTATACACTGTTCCCCTCCCAATTAATATTTTACAGAACTTTTTTTTGTAAAGTGAGACTGCAGGATTATGTTTTTTTCTAAATGTGAAGGGGTTACAACACATAATTATCCTGCCATTTGAGTGCTCAGAATTAAATGTTTTTGCCAATCTTGTGGCATTTGTCTACTTAGTGTGATATAACGGTGTAATTAAGACAAATTTGTGTTAATCTAATCAAGTTTGCTGTTAGTTGTGCATTAGCAGTATAAAAGCTAATATATACAGTATGGTCTTGCAACAGTTTTAAAGCAGCTGCATAATTGATCAAAGTTTTGCATGATGTTTTTGTTTTCAATAGAAGGGCTTTTAAAACTATAATTTTAGGTTAAATGCGTAGGTCTTTGTATGATTGACTTTGTGACATAGCAAGGCCAAAAAATAACTTTCTGAATTTCTTTTCTCAACATAGAAGCAAAAGCGGGCATTTCCCATTTAGACAAAGTTAGTCGTTCTTTTCAATCAACTTTGTCGATATGATATTAATGCCTCTCAGCCCTTAAAATAAATGTTTGTCATATCAGTGCCTGTGAGGTTATTCCTTATAGCTATTCCTGTATAAATTTTCTGTGATTTTTTCAATAATTCAAATTTTAAAAGTGAAGTATTACTGAAAAAGTGAAGGTTATCAAAGAAAAAAACCAGAAAATTATTTGATGTGGCCATAGTGTATGCTTATGTCTCTTTCAAAAAGCTAAATATAGCAGTGGTGTAAGTAAAGTTACATCATACTGTTGATGTATGCTCTGGTACACAGGTGTGATTTGTTGTCACAGCACTACAGTGGAATACACAAATAAAAACTAAAATTTATTAAATGACTAAAATTTATTATACACTGGAAGCTGAAGTTTCACTTATTCTGTTCAATGTGTATTATGCTATGTTGCAAACCCATAAAACACAGATTAACATAGACTAACATTCTGGTAACTACTTTATCAATGGCTGTAGGAGAGTATTGCACATTACAGAGATCATTTGTTATTTCTGGTAACATTTATTAAAAAAACCTTTTGTTCCATTTTGAGGTCGAAATTACCTTTGACCTTTTAATAAGTAACTCCTGGAGTAGGGGGATGTTTCTGTTTGCAACACCTACTGCTAACAGCATGGGCCTATGGAATAAAAATACAATATTTTAGAAAAATAGAGGGAGTCTAAAGACTTAAAGAAAAAATGTAATACAGTGTTCTTCAAGCATCAGAGTGCAATTTTTAAGGAAGTGATCATTAGTGGTTTGCAAATAAAAGGAAAACTTTCTCATTGTAGGAAAGATTTCCTACTAATTTCAGCATCAGAAATATAGAAAGCAGAAATGCTTTAAAGTTATTTTAAAAAAGGATTACACTAGTTTCTGTTGTCCAACCTTGTGGCATAGCTCCAAGCATGTGCTTGTTCTTAGTCTTTTTTTAAGAGGATATCTTGCTGCCATGATGTCCAGTTAGCCATTACTATTTATTTTGAAAGCTACAGGTGCTATTCATGTGGCTAGTTTAACTCCATACCAAAGTTTCTTTCCTCATAATGCAAACTTGTCTATTCAGGCATGTGACCCTAAAATTTAGGATTAAAAAGGTCAAAGATGTATTTTGGATTTCCTGTATTTTTGTTCTACTGGCTTTTAACTCTTAACCAGTTTCTAGATCTTTTGAAATACTGTATACTTAAAGTGATTCCACATTAAATATGAAGCTGTGACCATGATTTTTGCACTGTGTGGTGAAGAATGAATTTGCATTTTGTTTCTGGTTTTCCTGCCCATTTTAATGGGCTATTTTAGGTAACTTCTGACTCTTGTTAGTCTAAGAAGAATGGAAAAACAAGGTTTTAAAAAGTACAGAGCTAGCTTTGACTTTATATATTACACTGTGCACTTGGGAAGATAAAAATGACACCGAGTAATCAATTTATGAACAAGTAATCATTTTAATATCCTGTATTTTGGTAATGCTAGCAGTTTACTAAAAAGCAGTGTTTGCCTTTTTTATTCAGCAACGCTGTGTGTTAACTCTTGAATCCCAGACACCATAATCATCATACACAAAAAAGAAATACACAGCAAGAATTTTCCCCTCAGTGCTCACCTTAGAGGAACAGTTTGTCAAAATATGAGCTGTTCTGTTTTGAAGCTTTTTCAAACTTTGACTTGTCTGCCTAGTTTGTAAGTCCTGCCTGTGAGCAGTGTGGTTTCACATGGATTCCTGTATAGAGGCATTGCTAGAAATTAAAGTCTATTGGATATAGTCCATCAACTTCTTGCCCTATTATGAAATTCTAGATGAACTGTTAATCTTACAAAGCTATTGAATGTAATGGGTTCATTTGCTGTTTCTATTTTTAGACCTATTTCACTATTCAGAAGTGATTTAATAGTACTTAAAATTGTTGTACCTAGCAAATTTCTGAGAGTTGGAATCAACTTTAAATAGTCCTACAACAATTTGTATGCATATTTAACATTCTTGTTGCTGGTTGAGTATCTGCTGATCATTAGTCTGTTAAGTATTCACACAATGCCGAATTCATTTCTTCATTAAACAATTAAGATTTGTTCAGACTACTCAAAGCATTAATAATAGAGGGGGAAAAAAAAAGTAGTAGGCACAATTTGCAATCTGTTTTTTTCCACTTACATTGTAGGTTTACAAAGTACAGTAATAGCTTCAACAAAAACAGCTGTTTTCCTTCTGTTTGTTGGGTTTTTTTTCTCTGAAAGCTGTAAGCCAAAGAGCTTTCTAGCCAAAAAAGCTGGCAAATTAAATTTCTCCTGAAAGATTCTTTTAGAAATCTTCTCAAGAGTTCTTTTTTCCTTCAGTGTGGTATTTCTCAGCCTTTTTAAAATGAAACAGACATCTAGTCTTTCGGGGAGGAAAAAAAATCCAAGGAGTGTCATCTACAGAGTTATCACAATGGTTTTGATTTACATCCAGATAAATCAGGCTTCATTCTCTAAATATCTGTTAATTTGTATTGTCCCATTTTGTTCCACTTTCTCACTTGGATTATGAAAATGTTCATATATATTCCTAGTACTGAGAGAATTTTGCTGTTGTTTCTTGAACTGCTCTCTGACGTTTTACAGTTTGCATTTTAAGAAATGCTGCCCTAATAATATTTGGCAAGTGTAAAGTTCCTAACAGGGTAAAGGTCATTGTTTTTCATGGGTACATGATCGGCAGCTATTGCTGGGGATTTTTATCCTGCACAGTGCACACTTCCCTATTTCACATAGCCTTAACATATCTGTGTTAGCAAGGGTCATGATTAAGGGTCATATCTTCTTTAATACATGTGTTTTCTTAAAGTATTTTGCAAAGCCATGGCCATTAATACTTATTCTGAAGCCAGTGATTCATTTATTGCAGGATAGTTTAAAGCCAATCAGCTTTTAGAGGCTCAGCCTAGCTTAAATACTTTCACATACATTCTACTTCAATCCTATTTCAGGTTGATCTCCTAAATCCAAAGAAACATAGAATGGCATCAAGAAACCTCTATGGATTTTTGAAGTTCTCTATATTTAAAAATCTAAGATTGCAGAGTGAAATAGCTGACCAAGAGAAAATAAATCAGTTTTTCTACAGTAAAAGGTTACTTTAACACTAAAAGGGAGACAAAGAGCCTCTTGTTCCTAGATGAGAATCACAAACCTTGCTCCTTACGTAAGCTTTTTTCTTTCCTTTCCTGCATGCTGCGTCATGTTTGTATTAATTGTATGCATATATGATTAGGAAGTTCTGTCCAGGATATGTAAGACAGCCTTATCACAGGCTTAATGTCTGGCATACATTTAAATTTGCCAGTAATGTGCTGGTTATACAAGTTAATGTTTTCTTACTAAGACAGTAAGCTGGGCTGCATTGCTAACAATGCAAGTCAGAATGATGTGGGAGAGATGAAGGCGCCTGAATGCAGGGGTTTAGTATCATTTTACATGCTCCTAGTGTATGTGCTGCTCCAAAGCTGGATGGGTGTCTCAGAGGTCCAGGCCCATAGTGGCCAGCCCTGTATGGGTACCTCAGTATGCCTTAGGACGACTAGAATGGCATTGTTTTGGTAACTACCATGAATTTACATGTGTAGGAGAAAAGTGCAGGTATTTTTAAATTTTAAGAATTGTAGCCAGTATGGTCCAGCGTGTTGCCAATGTAGTCAAGTGAAACTGCAACTTCAAGAAGGTGGGATAATCATGAAGGAAGCATTGTGGTGTCAGCAATGGAGTGGGCTTGTCACAGTAGGAGCGGAAGCTCAAGTGCCTATGATAATTAAATGCCACCCCAATTCATCCCAGTAACTTCAATTTTTTTTTTAGTGTGTTTTGTAAGTGATTTGCACCTGTCCAACGTTTTGCAAATATGGAGGTATTTGCTTAATGTCTTTCCCT
>NW_009201062.1:21477-30512 GCF_000690835.1 Fulmarus glacialis
TTTTAATATACAGTGGCTACCTTGGTCAGATCATGTCCTTATTGCTGAAATCGTATAGGAAATCTGCTCAGCCAGCACATGAGGACTAATTATTTCTAATCATTTACAAAACATGTTTATCACTGCTATAAATACTTAACTCACAAATGTGTACATGACTTTCCCCTTATTTCTCATATGAAGCAACCAGCTTTCTATGGCCATAAGTATCAAGAGTGTCACCCAACACATTTTCCTTCGCAAATGTATTGTTTCCGATAATGTATCCTGTTTCAAGTTCACCATAATTTTGGTGGTCTTTTACAGAACCAAGGGCACAGACATTTTAGCAGGAAAATGTCTGCTCTTCCTAGCCTTTTTCCTCTTGATGGTCAATCATCTCAATAGTTGCATTTTTCCAGTGAAAAGAAGTAGTCTGAGTGAATTACGACTTTGAGAAGGGAGAAGAAAAGGAAAAAACAACCAAGAAAAATGGTTTCAGAAAGAAGAACGGAACTGATTAAATGGGTCCAACTGAAGAAATAAAATGAGGAAGGCCATTAGAGAGCTACAAATCCAAGCTAAATTAAAAATGAAAGAAAAGTTGCATCAAGTAGTAAAACAGTCAACCACAAAAATAGTGTGGGAAAATGAAGAGAAAGGCTCTGTCTCATGCAGAGGGAAGACCCAGTGCCGTACGTGATTTGCCACCCATGCAGCAACTGCAGTGCTCCACAAAAACATTGAAGAAAAAAGAAATGGCAGGTGATTGAGGAGGTTGAGACTGAAATGGTTGAGGCCAGCCGAGCTGAGGTGTTAATAAATGTTACATGAAATGTCACTACAAATGAGCTGGGAGGAAAGGTGAAGGGAAAGATGAAGAGAAGGGACTGACCTTTCATGCATCTATCCTACTTCACAGACAAAACTGTACATCTGATGTCCATGCCTTGCTCCCTTACAGGTGAATGAAGAGGAGGGTGTTGGGGAGCGCGTGAGCACACTTCTTCAAACACTTGGAAATCAAAATGAATGCTGCACAGCCAAAAAAAAATGCAGTGTTACGTAGCAAATCAAGAGGCTCAGCGGGACTAATATTTGAATGGTCTCTGTGTGCTTACAACAGCAGAGAGCGCTGTGTCCTTAGCAGCAGCTTCCATTTGGAAAGGCAGAGTTAATTTTCACCTTGCTGGGACAAACGCAAAGTGAAAACTGTGATGTTTCAGCTACTCCAGCGTTCTTCTCTGTTGCCAAAGAATGCGTTTTAAAAAAATTTAAAAATAAATTAAAAAAAAAAGATGCAGCAAAGTTGCCATGGCAGCAAAATCCAATATAAAGTCTCTGCTAGTGCATAAGAACAGAGCAGTGGTTAGAAACACAATCAGGACTATCTCATGAATAAATGAGAAGTAAACACTTTTGGGGGTAAAGAAATGAAACATTTCAGAGTAGGCATAGGAGGAGGGAGAAGAGAGATTCAATTTGTCCAGAGTCACTGGGGGGCTGCAAAGAAGAAATGAGCTATAGAAGTCCTCCCAGGTAAGGATTCCCACTGAGGAAGGTGACCTGATAAAGAGTTTATAAAGGAAGACTTGAGAAAATGTGTGTCACAAGAGTGTATCTGGCAAATCATCGAAAACAGGAGGAGAGGGACATTTCAGATGCAATTCTTGTGTGAGGAGATAGTGTGCATTTTTGCTTTCTTGCATCCGTTTCTTATGAAACTTCTTGCAGCTGTTCCCAGGGGTGATTTCAGGGCAATAGATTCAGGATAAGCATTCCTCATATGGCAGTGATAAATCATAAACCAGGATTCTGGATGCTTTAACTAATGTCCCCAGCATGTTCTCCAGCGTATCCAAAGGCATAAGATGTGCCAATTTACAAGCTGTGTGACCAATTCAGAGCTCCTATTACAGGGATAGCCAGGGCTGAAGTGTTTCCCAAGGAGCAGTGAAGCAGAGCGAGAAAAAACAGACCTGAAAGCCAAGGGCTTGGAACAAAGTCCACACAAGAAACTTCCACTGACCCTCTGCTGGTTTATATATTCTCCCTGAGGAACAGTCCCTCTACAAATGTCACCCACACATCAGAAAAGAATAGAAGATTTAAAATAACTTATTTCCTTGGAAAAACCTTCTGGAGTTCTGGAAGCACAGGTGAGTTCTGGAGTCCCTGAGACAAATGTTTCCAAACACGCATCCGACATTCAGGCGTGCCAAACTCCCGTGCAGACATCAATATGAATATGTTTCAATTCCAGAAAGTTTGGTCAAGAAACTTTCCAAAGGCCCAGAGCTGAAAACCACAGCAATTCTGGAGAAAAATGTTCTACCAAATCAAAGACAGTTGCTAACAGGGGAGAATATATGATTTTGTGAGATTTCTTTTACAAGATTTGCTGCTTCTACAAAGTTTGCTGCTTCGAAGAGTGGTTTGTCTTAGCCAAATAAAGGTTTACCTTGCTTAGACAAAGGCCTTTTTGGAATTGGGGACAAAAATGGGAAGCTAGAGCCAGCCCCTAGCCTCACGTTTGTGTTTTACCATTAGCTTCTGCTAAAGAGCACGTAGCTTTCCTTAAGGGGTAGGTTTGTGCCTGTTTCTTAAATTATCTGGGCTGGAATTTTTAGATACAGCAGCTGTATGGGAGCTGGGGACGACAGCATGAGCATTTAGCTGGATGGCTTCTGTCAATACCCGACATCCATGATTAGTGACTCACACATGCATTTTTCATTAAGAAATCACAGCCAAGAGTATGTCCAGGGCCTGGTAGGCAAAGTAAAACAAGCACATGTCTTACTGCAGTCATGCACTGGATACAATTTGCACTGCGAAAGAAAGAACAGAAGAGACAGGACGCTGCTAGCAAAAGCTTCAAGTCTCTATGTGTACTTCACAAAGAGAAGAGGCTACTGTCTAGGCCTAATACCGAGTACTTCTCCCTATGGATACGCTGGAACCTGCCTGTCCTGTACCCTGTGACTTGGATGCTCTACGGTTCTCACTAGCTTCTCTTCTCCCAGAGCAGGAGTCCTCATGCCCAGTAGGAAGAGTCTGCAAGGAAAGGCTATTTAACTAGATGGACCAGATTCCCAGCTGGTGATGGATAGCTGGAAATCTTCCCCAAGGACTTGCCATCCGCTTTGTGTTTGGCGAAGTTACTTGGGCTGAAAAAATCAGGGCTGCCCAGTAACTCTAGCAAGGACCCCTTGGCAGCTTTTTCCACCACCCCAGCTCAGGCGTCCAAATTGGGAGCTGAATGTTGCTCTTTTCTTTCCTGGGGTTCATTCCAAGACAGAAGAGTCAATTCAAGCTCTTTCACATCAGGAGGACCATATAACTGTTTATCATTCTTGTTTTCTAAGAGCCTATGGCCCTTGGCACCTCCCTTCGGACTGCAGGTTGAGAAGAACTGAGGGTGAGAGGTGAGCCCTGATTTAACTCTGCCTCACATCCAGCCATGGCATAGGCTTTCTCCTCATACGGATGGGCTTTGGCTCACCCTTTGGGTACTGTTAAGGAGAAGTAGTCTCCAGCCTGAAG
Organism: Fulmarus glacialis; assembly: GCF_000690835.1. Classification (NCBI taxonomy): domain Eukaryota; kingdom Metazoa; phylum Chordata; class Aves; order Procellariiformes; family Procellariidae; genus Fulmarus; species Fulmarus glacialis. The sequence continues at coordinate 25,003 of NW_009201062.1, forward strand.
TAATTTGGGTTCACAGCCTTTTGGAGAATAAAAGGAAGAGGTTCACCACACAACAAAGAAGTCTGTGTGTGTCCATGAACAAGTAATTGTGCTTGCTTTCAAGAGAGCTAAAAAAAGGTGGGGAACTTCCCTACCTCCTGTGTTCCTGTTTCTGACCCATGCTTCCTTTGGTGAGTAGAGTTGTTAGTTACTCACTTCCTCTTCTCCCCCTTCTAGCTGAGAAAAGGAGGTGGTTTTGCTATTAGATGTGAGGTGCTTTGTTCCCTCAGTTTTCACAGCTCTCAATACTTTGTTTTCCATCCTCAATTTTAAAACATGTAATTCCCAGCTGCGTCTCTATGACTAAAGTAAACACTCTGGTGCAGGGTGTGTTCTCAGCAGTTAATGCCTCTGTCCTACTTTTCATTATGTACCTGTTAACTTAGTCTTGCATCTTCTGCATTCATGTTTTGGCACTATATGCCCCAAATGGCAGATGAACCTTCCTGGTAAGTGGTGGAACCTTCCATGGCCCCTCTCTACAGGCTTTTACTATCTAGATTATCACTTGACCAAGACTTAAAATTTCAGTTTGCTCATTAGCTCTGTAAGGCCCTTGTAGAACAAAAACATTCAGTAATTAGGGGATGGACACAAAATTGCAATGGTCTGTATTGCTACCGCTGAAGGAACTGCTGTTTGCCATCTGAGTCATGAACTGGCCACGTTGCACCTCCCAGATGGCTTTACTTAAGAAATAAAATGCATCTCTTCAACCACCTTCAGGGAGGAACTGGGCACATTGTGTCCCAGGACTGAGCCATGGGATGGTGCAGGAGTCAGAGCCAGAGGCTTCAGGTGAGGGAAGCTGGTATAGAGCTGCTTTCCTTTTACTGGGGGAGATTCACACAAAACCTCCTCAAAGAAATTAGGTTCTCACAACAATGAATAGAAAACTCTGCTTAAAAAATTGAAACACACAATACAGTCAGTAAAGAAAGAACACTGCAACAAAGATAAAAGATAAAGAATTCATATAGGACAGCATTACACAATCTCTGACCATATACTTAGTAAATGAGAATGAAAACAAATGGTTATATTCCACAGCTTTAAATATTACCTTGGAGTTCACTACAAAGGTGCCAGGCTGTAAAGGATGACATCTGAACCAAGTTTGGAAACACTCCCAAAGGATACCTGAAAGTACCGGCAGATGAAAACGTCAATGTGAATCTAGTGCTAAAAGCATCATCTTAGAGTAAAGCCCTGCTTTTATCGTCTTTTTTTTATAGAATTGTCTTAATTTGCATAAAGCTAACATACATGACTTTTAGTAGGAAATTATCTTAACCTGTTGTAAAGCAGAGATAGCTGCTGGCCGTTTACAGGCAGACTGGCTTGCTGACCTCTTCCCAAAGGACATCACAGTACATTATTCATTTCCAATTTTTTCTTTGATAGTTTCCAGTAATCTGACTTCCAGCTTAGTCTTAAGTCTTCTACACTTCTTGCATACTGATTTCAAATACTTCAATGTAGTCTCATGCTGTTTAATATACTAAGCCCTAAACTGAGTTATTTAATTGAACAATACAAATAGGGAGTATCAGACCCGCATGCATGGTCAATCTCTGTATACTCGGGGTAAATCCAACACTTTGGAACACCTCCTACCTTCTGAGCATGCACAGCCATCTGTGAGGCTCTGGGAAGGGTCAGACTAATTATGCATACACTACAGAAATTTCTACATTTCTACACCTAACAGCAATTGTTCTGGTAATGCCCAGGCAAGTGTAAAGCAAGAAAAAATCTTCAAATTCTACCCAGGTAGCTTTTCTGGCTAGAAAAAGAGGAGCAGGAAACCTTGACAAATGGTAACTGTGGGATTCTCTTTCCAGCTGCTACTTCAAAATCTTTACTGTTGGGAGTGCCTTTACTAAAAGCAGTCTCCAGACTTGGATCCAGCGTGGTGCGGGTTTAAAGGGGGAGCACAGCTGCAGAGTCCTGCCATCTACCACTCTGGAATGGAAGCTCTGCATGCATCTGTGCCTTTGCAGGTCTACGGCAGGGCAAAGCCTCCCTTTGTTTTCTTCAAAATGAGGAAACAGGGAGTAGAAATTCAGATGTAGTCATGCAAGTTTGCTCAATGCTCAGGAATGGCTTTTAACAATTTGTTACGCCTGCCCAACCTACACCAAAGCAACACACAGTGACTTGCACCCCTGCCCATCCAAGCACCCTTGGGACTCCCCAAAGCACTGAGGTTTACAAAGCCCCAGACTCAGAAAAGCTGAAATGTGGTATAAAGCCATATTCAGTGATCTTTGCCAGCTGCGCTCCAGATATTGCCTAGGATAATGCCCTATCAAGGCTACTCATTTCCCGGAGCCAAGTGAATCCTGATGAGGAGGACTGCCACAAAGGAAAACACGAGATAAAACTTGTTGTAGTTAAGAGGATCCCTGAGAGAAAATTGATAGGAAAGCTGCAAACAGCTCCTTTTGTGGCTCCCCTCCACCAGCTGTTCCCACCAAGCCTGGGCACAGCTGAGAATTCAGCCCAAAGAATTACTCAAATTTATGGCATGTAAGTTTTTTAAACAAAGCAATCTCTGTTCATGGGAAGAGCAGAGCTGGTCTGAGAGCTTCCCTCCTGCAGAAAGCTCTGAAGGTAAATAAGGTGGTCAGGCCTTGGAACAGGCTGCCCAGGGAAGTGGTGGAGTCACCATCCCTGGAAGTATTTAAAAGACGTATAGATGAGGCGCTTAGGGACATGGTTTAGTGGTTTAGTGGGTATGGTAGTGTTGGGGTGACGGTTGGACTCGATGATCTTAGAGGTCTTTTCCAACCTTAATGATTCTATGATTCTATGATTCTAAGGTGATTATATTTTTAGAAAGAATGCAAAATACCAGGATAAAATGGGGGCAGTGAAATGCCAGATGTTCTTCACCCACCACAGACAAACTAGAACTCGACTTTTAAAAAGTTTTACTCTTCTACATTTGCATGACTGTCATCGACATACATCTAAAATGGAACAAAATCAAATGGCATGATTTTATAAGCTTTTTTTTTTTTTTAATGGACAGAAAGTCATTGGCAACATGGAACAAGACTTCCCGTTTAGAAGTAACGTGGGAAGCCAGATCCTGTTAATACACCATCCCAGGAACTTCAATTTGTTGCAGAAATGATTTTTTAAAAAGTCTTCATTGGTGATGAGAACAATCCCAAATGATTCAATGCTGAATTGTCTTATTTCCTCACGGGGAGGGAGTGATTCAGAAAAACACTACAGAGTAAAAATGCTGGAGGGAGGAGGCACATGAAAATAACAGAAGAGTTAATATACAAATACATAAATGAGAGGCAGTAGATGACTATGCGGGGAGCACAAAGACCAGGCGGGGAAGGAGGACTCTCAGAAAGGCCAACTTCGGCCTGGCCAAGCTAATTTCCCGAGGTGCCCTGAGCACCGGGCAGTCTCTTGAGGCTGTTTCTGAGCAAGTTTATTCGGTCACCCCGAGTATCTTCAGAAGGACCCTACTTCCCTTCTCTGTCTGCTGTGGCTGGGCTGAAGTTGGCTTTTGTGAGTGCGCCTCACAGGCACTCAGGGTTTCACAAGAGAAAGGGAGAAGACTGCACAGAGGTCTTCCTGGGGAAAGGGAAGATAACCAAAGCCCTCGGTGCTCCGCAGTCGGTCGGGGCACAGTGTCTGTGGGTTGCAGCTGGCCTTTTCAGATGCAAATGTACTTTTCTGAGGTAAGTTAACTTGCGTGTGTGGCAGCTTTGTTTCACCCCTTCCAGAAAAGATGAACACGCTGACTGATGAAGTGGGGATCCGAATCTGACCCTCAAATTCCAGGGAGAGGGCTTCAAATCCCTTCCGCAATGGGTTCAGCCTGGCAGCCTGGGGAGCAAACCCCAGGAAGCAGCACTCCCTGTCTACCAGGGACAGGACATGGGACTATGTGGATATTTTGCTGATGCAGAATAGCAGTACATTCCCATTTTTGGGATGTAGGGGTTTCTTTGATGAGATGTTGAAGAATGAATTCCCATGTGCTATGTGGGAAATAAAGCTCCTTTTGCACTTCCCATTGGAGTTAAGACTCTGGCCTGGTGTCAAAACATCCCTTCCTCTCTGATATGTGCTATGCCAGTAAATAGCTGCTTTTTGCCTTGGGCTGCTGTAAACTTCAGGGTGTGCTTGGAGATAATCCTGCTGTTGCCACTGTAAATTCAGATGCTTTAAAAGATTTTTTTTTTATATAGTGCTATTCTCTTTCTTTGTGTATTTTAACACACTAGAGTGCATGGAAGTGCTGTCCTAATTTTCCCGTCACCCTAGATTTACACCAATGTAATCTCGTGGGGTGTACTTTTGACTTATGCAGCTGAGGTCAGATGCAATGTAAAGGAATGACGAGGAAGCAGCTGTGGAGTGAAAGGTGAAAGCTCTTCTGCGTGGGATCCCACACCAGAATAGCCTTTGTTGTAAAACTACTAGTGAAACCTAATCTCTGAGTTTTCTTTTTTTCAGGCAAAAAGCGATTAAATCCGAAAGATTTCTCATTCCTTGAGTTTCAGACTGAAAATAGGGAAATTAATTTATTTCTGAATTAAAACAGTCACTCCATTTTATTTTTATAAATGCTGCCTTATGACTCCATGTACCTCTTTTTCTTTCTTCTTTAGTTTTCCTAGGTCTGGGTTTTGAGTAAGGTGAATAAAGTGAAGTATTACAACATGAGAGGGGGAGTGGTATGAAAAGTGCTTATCACTAATATTTGAAGGAGCTATTGATTTTAACGTCCTATGGTCTGTTGAAATTTGTAAAGTATGTTTTATTTTTTTAAGAAGATTTCCGTAAAGTCTATTCTGTACGCAAACTGTTGCCTGGGTAACTATTCGTCATTTAAATTACTGGGTAGTCCTGCTGCATTGCCACAGGCAGTTCACAGTATTTGCATTGTTCTGTATCTGTATAAAAGTTAGGCTTTTAAAAGTAACCTAGATACCTGGTAAACCTGGCGTTTATTTACAGCTCTGATTATACGGTGTCCAGAGACAACATTCCAGGGAGGCCGTGGCTTTAACACTTTAATAGGCATGGGGCAGAGGGCTTCTTGCGGTGTATCACCAGTCAGATTTTAGTGGATTTTTAGAGGGTTATTTTAATGGAGAGCCTGTTTTATGTAATTTTCCTGGCACATCTCCTGCCATCAGTAAAACTCGGCATCCCAATGCTTTGTTCAGCTTTTACTTAGCACTGACTTTTCTTACGAGCGTGCACGGATACAACACGGGCATTTGCAGCTGAGCAAGAAACAGCGCGATGGATGATCTCAACAAAGGGACAACTCAGCCAAAGAACAGGCGAGAGCAGGCGAGATGCAGAGAAGACGTGGTTACCCCGAATTGAGAAAATTCGATGGGAACCCCGTTAGCTCGAGCCGCGCATCCCACGCCAAAGGAAGAGCCGTGCAGGAGATACTCCGGCCGGGCGCAGGCCGCCGGCAG
>NW_009201063.1:0-2116 GCF_000690835.1 Fulmarus glacialis
GCCGGCTGGGGTTAAACCATGACAGTGTGCTTCAGGGTGTTTGGGTGCGGAGCAGAGGGCATTTGCGTAACAAAAGAGTGTGCTGTTGGGTCCAGCAGCTGAGGTTGTGTTCTTCTTCATGTTCACAGTCTGAGCAACAACGATCTTCCCTTGAATGCTGTTCTCATTTTGGCAAAGGAAGTCGTCGCGTGTCAAAACGCTACTGAACTGCATGTCAGGTATCAATGCATGAGAGCTGTTACAAAAACAAATATGTTGTCTCTTTAGATGCTGACTTTTTAAATGGATACTGTTTTACAGCTTAATTGTTGGCTAATCAAAGTCAACAAAAATTAATTTTAATCGTTTTTGTTTTCTGTTTGAAACAAAATTTGAATTTATCATGTTACGGACTTTCTCTTTGTATTTTTTTTAATAGGTCATTTTATCCTTGGTCTGTAAATTGGTTTGCAGGGTGTAATATTTCTTCCTATTTAACAGAATTTAAACTTGCTTTTAAGCTCTGCAGTATATCAACCAGGAAATTCTTTACTAGCTAGCATAAATTTGCTATAAATCAGCTAAGTTTACTGGAAATGTGTGGATTTAAGTAGCTCTAGCTCTGTGTTCCTTTAAATTACAGGTTTTGGTATTTTCAGAGGTCCAGGATGACAGAGAAAGGGTAGAATTTTTAAAACCTAGCTCTTACGGTTGTAAGTTGAACAGACCAAGTTTATCCTTGGTGTAACTCAAGGGAAGTCATTGCATACAGCTTTTTCTTATTTTTCGTGCTGGAATGGAGTTTCTACTGAACCTCTTTCCAACTAAATGCTGGTCTTGCAAAAGAAAATCCCAGCCCAATCTTCTTAAGTGTGTTACTCTCTTGTCTGCACTGCAGCCTCCGTTCAACCTGCGGAGTGTCCTGCAGCCCTCTAGCCACATGATTGCTCGATTGCTCGCCTGTGGCAGTGTGCTAGCATGGCAAATGTCAAGGCCCTCTTTAGCATCCAGGCATCGGTCCTTACTGAGCACCTCTATTAAAGAAATGGCATCGTTCCACCTGTGCCCTAACATTGGCTTGGATCTCTTTTTCAGGAAGGACACAGTGATGATATATTTTTCTGGTCCATCTGGGAAAGTTCCAAGGTGAGAAACTGCACTTTGGGTTATGCTCTATTCGGGGTTATGCTCTATTGGGAGTTACGCTGATTCAAACCATCAGCTTGGTGTCACCAGCAACAGAACTGGTTGCCTCTGCCCTCGCATCTGGCAGAGCTGGATCCACCTGAGCAAGGAGAAGGGTAACCCAAATAGCTGGTCTTTGCACAGACCTACCAGCCAGTTCCACAAAGGCAATGCCTTACTGCCTGTGTAAGCTTGAAGTGCTGTGTTCCTATTGCAAAACTGCTGATACTGAAGCCAACGGACAGTTGAATGTGAGGATAAATGAAGGAAAAGCCTTTGCTCCTTCTCTTGCTGGCTCCTGTGTTGTCCCTGCTTGTGCATACTTTTGAAGGAAGGGTGGATTTGACACTAATTAAGAAACTATGAAACAATCTCTTGTTCCTTGATAGGGAACGCACTTTGCTCTGCGTTGTGCAGTCCTCATGATATTTGGCATGCATATGTGAACTGGCTCACCCTGGCCCTGAGACAGCTAGAAACTGCTCCTATTCATATGCCTGAACATCCATCTTTGCTGTTGTAGGCAGCCTGGCAGTGGTGGGTATGTTTATCCCTTCCTGTGGTGGCACAATCCCACATGGAGGCAAAACATCCTGCATCTTAGTAGTGCCTTTGAATTGGGGCTCAGTTATCAAGTTGATTCAAATATACAGGGAAATCCTGTGTGGACACCCCCTGTGCTCCCATCTCCTGATGGAGGTCTTCTGGCTCTTGAAAATCATTTAACCTTGCATGGAATGGTTGGACAGAACACAGACCTTGTGGTTTCTTCCAGAAAACCTCCAGAAAATACTAACCAGCTCCCAGGTCCTCATATTTTGTGAAGGCATATTGAAGGTCAAATATTTTGCTTGTTTGCAGATCTTTGGATTTGAGGTGGGAAGAGAATAAGGAACATGTAATTCCAACTAGACGTGTGAAGTTATGGTAAGAGAAGGCATTGAAATTCCTG
>NW_009201063.1:2127-2503 GCF_000690835.1 Fulmarus glacialis
GATGACAGGTACTACAGAAGGACAAGAATAACAGCTGTGTTGGTCTTTAAGGACAGAGGATATTTCTACATTTAAAAAAGTTTGAAATAAACCTGAATCAATAAACAAAAATAGCAATAGAAATCCCTATCTGGCCCAGCCAGTGGCTTTATTTCTTGTGTGTTGGGCTCCACAGCCCTGGAGAGACAGAGTTCCCTTGATAGTGCCCATCTTGCCATATGTTCTTATAGCTACCAAAGGCATGAGCCATATAGTTTTCTTTCTTGCCTGGGCTCCAGAAGAGAGTAGTGGCTTTCTCAGAACAGGAGAATTCAAGCATGTTATCTGAGCATGTTAAAGCCGGGAAACGGCCTTCCCTTACCTCCTCCTCTTTCCC
>NW_009201063.1:2525-3040 GCF_000690835.1 Fulmarus glacialis
ATTACATCCATCCCCTTCCCATCGACGGCAGTGCCAGGTGGCTCTGACACAAGGCACTGACCTTGTGCAGCCCTCTGCAAGTGTGTCCCTCTGCACTCCTTTTGCAGCACTGGCTACAGAGGGGCAGAGTAATATGCTCAGGATTGCGTGGCTGAGCAGAGAGTAAAACCTCCCTTTCTTGGCACTGCTTCTGTGTGCCCTCATTTGGAGAGAGACACCAGAAGTGCCTGGGGCCCACTGCCCCTCACTGCTCATTAACCCTTCCTGTTCACAGCTTGCAGGATCACAACCTGTCTTCCCAACATGCAAAGGAGATCGTTGCCATTCTCCAGAGCTGTCCCTGTCTCTCCGAAGTGGAGTAAGTGCCTCCTTTCCTTCCTGTTGAGTGGCTGCAGGCGGGTGGCGGGGAGCAGGGGATGTTACATGCAGAGGGCGGTGAGACATGGGGCCTGACCCCAAGGAAGGGTCCCAGCATTCTGTAATGTCTAGTGGGATCCTGGTTAGGGATTTTTGGT
>NW_009201063.1:3082-10259 GCF_000690835.1 Fulmarus glacialis
ACAACTGCAGCCTCTGGCTCCCTGAGACTGTAACCAGAGACACCAGTTGCAGAGCTGACCCTGCTAACGAAGCAGTGCTGGGCGCTGGAGGCACTATGGAGCTGTCCCAGAGGCACAACTCCTCCAGCAAATCCTCTGAGCCAGTGAAGCGACGCAGATTGCTTCTGCATTGTTCCTTTTGTCTTCTAAAGCCTTTCAGCTCTGTTGGGAGAAGTGAGCGGAGGAAGACAAGAGATCCATTTCATAACCTGCACATTTGAATGAGTATCATCCCTACCTTTCCTTATTTGCCTGTATATGAGGCCACCTGGACTTGGCTGTAAAGCTCTCCTTCTAGCCTGTCTGCCCTGGAAAATGCAGGCATATCTGTTCCAAGACAGTTCAGTCCAGTATCTTGAGTTTAGCTACACCTTAAACTCCAGTTTTCTAGCTCACTGATTTGAATTGGGATCTGGAGATCTTTGTCATCCAGTGTTTTCTGCCTTCCTTTCTTCCTTCCAGGAGGACAGTAAACACTTACTCATTTGGTTTCTTGTTTTGTACTCCCACTTAGGTTTTCTAAAGTAAGATGTTTTTGGGGCTAAAGCATGAATCATGTTGTCCTAGGGATAAAAGTCTTTGAAGTTACTTCATACAGAGATAAGCAGGGAAGATTGATCTGGGACAGAAGAACAGTCCAGGCAAAAAAGCAAGGGAAGCTTGCTTGTCGGAAAGGGAAAGCAAGCAGATTTTGAGGACTTTGTTGTTTATACTGTTCAAAACAGTCCCCACTAACTGGAAAATGCCTCAGTTTATCAGGTAACAAGCTTGGAGATGAAGGCTGCAGTTGTCTGCTGGAAAGCCTGCCTTGGATATCGATTTCAAAGCAGCTGGAGTAAGTGTTGCCTTGTACAAAACCAATTTGCCCTCTTTTCTTGAGCCTGGCAAGGATGGTACAGAGATGCTGGGCAGGGATCCAGGAGGCAAAGGCCTCACCAAGACCAGTGCTACAGAAGCAGCTCTGAGCACTCTTAAGGAAGGATGAGACTCAGCCCATGAGACTGTTCAGGCTGAAATTGCTTGCTTGCTCAGAGCATCATCATGCACAGAAACTGGTCTAAATGCATCTGAAGTGCTGAAGTGCCCTTGCATTAAAACCCCTTCCTCAGGAGTAGTGGTCCTGTGTGTTTTCCACCATGCCACTTCTGAAGTGAAATGGGTTCAAGCATGCAGCACACTGATGATCACTTCCACTAGGACAGTCCTGTGTGATTTCAGTGACCAGCTAATTGCTTTTTTTATCTTTCTTAGTCTCAGTCAAAACTGCCTCTCTGTTAATGGCATTTGCAGTCTGTTGAGGTCGGTAAATACCTGCCAGAATATGATGGAGGTACAAGTCAGGTATGTAGGTCTTGAATCATTCCACAGGTTAATCCCAATATACAAGTCTGAGAGTTAGGTTCTGAGATTTCTGTTGAGTCACCTCAGAAGTGGGGCGGGTGAAGAACGTGTCCAAAGATGATTACTAACACTGACACTTGGTAATACATTGCTGTAAGCTGATTTTATCTGAGCCATCAACCAGAATTTGAGAAGGTACAGAACTGTGTGTCCATTCATGCGTGGGGGCAGTTTTAGATTCGTTCCCACTCTCTGCCCTGGGAAGTTTTGGAGAGAGGGTCTCTATGCAGAGTGTGAGAACTGGTGACATCTCCTGGAGTGAAGCTGGAAGTTCTCTCCTATTACTTTCCCTTGGACCCCCGCTGGAGTTCAATTTTGTAACAATTTTGTCTGCGCTTTCTCTAATGGTTTAGAGAAACTGGGTCATCTGATATTGCATAGTTTGATCAACCAGGATTTAAAACTAATGGAGATTATTTTTTGCTTGCTTTGGGAGTGTTTTAAGTGATTGGTGTCACCAAAGAGTTTTGTAGAGCAAAATCAAGCATTCTTAAAACAAGAAGTCCTGTAAATAACCAAAATGTGACATTGATTGATTCCTTCTCTTCTTCACAGCCTTTGTCATGAGACTGCAGTCCTGAGGTTTACAGAAGACAGAGAGTTTGCTTCCCTTCCTCCTAGGTAGAGCGTGTGTGCACAAATGGTGTTTTCTCAGCATCTCATTTAGTTCTTACATCCTGTTTAGGTACCAAGGGTAACACTTCATCTCACAACAGTTCTAGCCCCCCTTCCCCTCTGAATCTAAATGTAGTACTTTCTCCTGGTTTTCTTAGCCAGTTTGGAAGTTGTCCACTGCCTTCTACAGTGTTTGATTATGCTTTATTTCTCTAGGGGACATTTCAACCCACAGCATCCTAAGCAAAGCAGGCTGTTTAATGACAGTTGAGCTATCTGATAGTAGTGAACAGTAAAAAAACAAGTGAACCCCACACCACCTCCAAACCAAATTCCAAAAAGATTCACAGATCCCTGCATGTTTAAAACCATCTAGTTAACTACACTATGCATTCTGGATCATGGTACTCCTAAATCAAAATAAATTTGGAGTTTTATTTTTCCCCTCAGAAAATTATGGGTCCAACCAGCTCAACCTAAATATTTTGTTTGAGAAATGGTTTCCTGTTGCTTCTGGAGCTGTAGGTTCATTTATTTATGCCCTTGTAAAATAGCATTGCCCATGGTACACCTCCACCTCTTATCTGGGGAGGAACAGCAGGGCTATCATGGGATGCAACCCGGTTGTTGCTATGCTTTAAAGAGAGCGACAGCCTGAGACACATGATCTGTGACTTCTTTAAGGCACCAGATGACATTTCAAACTCAGATATTTTAGGATTTGGATGTTCCATTTATTTATGAATAGTCAGGTTTTTGCACCGACTTGGACTCTTGCACAAAACATGTTTAGGCAAAAGCTGAATTATCCATCAAACTGTAGTTTAGATGAGAAATCTGCCTTTTCCCCTTATCCCCAGTTGCCTGCATGCTCAATTATATGGTTAATCACTGAAAGAAAGAAAAGCTTGCTATTGGCAAGGTACGGGTGTGGGCTAGAGCCGGGGTAGCCCCAAGGACCTGCCAAATTGCTAAAGTGTAAGTGTTTTACTCTTGTCTGGTTTTGTGCTCACTTACTAGGGAAGAGCCTGTGTTCTCTACTGATAAGAAGGATGGAGAGGAAAACCAGACACCTACTGCTTCAAAAAAAATAAGGTACCGTGGCTGATTTTCATTGTATTTCATGCATGTTCTATCTCTGGATCCTATAGCTAATGTAACCTGCATCTCCAAGGTGAATCACGGGAGAGCTGGTAAAGGCCCCTTCAGTCAGTCGTTTATCTCTGTGTTCACAGTCCCAGCTTGCACCACTAGAAGCTCTGTGGTTAGCGTCTGTGGTCTTCTGCAGGAATCAGAATAGATCGTGGGCTGCCTATCTTATTCGCAGAATTGGTGTGGTGATTGTACGGTTACTGCATCGGCTCCCATGTGGGAGTTAGGGGAGCTGGCGGTGACAGAGCTTGTGATGTTGAGGGTTCTCTACTGATATTTGGAGGAATGCATCCTAAGCTGGTCCCATGTTCAGATGCATATCAGATCATGCTCTTACTCCAGCACAGAGTGCGCCCGTCTGTTTTGTAGGCTGCAGTGAGGAAGGAAGAAGTTGTGCTTAAAGTCTTCTAACCAGGACCTTGGGGACCTGGTTCTCTGTTGTGCCACAAGTTTTCTTTACCTTGTCTCTTTATTCTCTGTTTGCAGACAAGAGCTGAAAGTACAGATTATCAGTTGTTGCAGACAAAAAAATAAAAGCAAGATATTTCAAGGGGATTTTTTATTTCATTATTATCTCCTCATTTATTCTCTGGTTTTCTGAAGGAGTGAAGTTCACAATCTTGTTTGCAATCCTGCAGATCTGGACTATTGATTTCTCTTTCTCCCTAGACTGACAGACAGTCATTTTCAAGCCAGTGACCTGGAGAAGCTGTATGCAGTCCTGAAGGAATGTAGCATCATCTCTGAGCTGGAGTGAGTCCTTCTTAACTCTTAGGGTCTTTATCTGCAGTTCTTTGGGATACTGAGAAAATGCCACTTATTTGTTCTGCAGTGTTGTACGGAGAATGTGGTAGAGACATAGCCTTATGAAAGGCATAGCTTTACATGGGCTAATATCCTTTTCCAAGGAGACATACGGTTTTAGTGCTCTTAGGGCAAAAGTTGCAGGACATAAATCCAGAAAGGGGCTGTTTGATCACTTAGCCTGACTTGAGGTATTACAAAAGCTGTAAAACCTTGCCCTGTCATTTTTGCCTTTGGGCCATTTGGAAGCAAAGCTGCAGAGCATGAAGAATCCCACCTAAAACGAGGGTGCTTGTGTTTTTGCTGGTGATCCCACATACGGTGTACAAGGACCTTCAGCACCAAAGCACTTTCTTCGGTTAGCGCTGTGTGTGGGGAGTCATCCTGTTTGCTAACACCAAGAGGTGAGCAGACCCAGCCCAGATGGAAAGCCTATCCAACACACACAGCCACATCTACGTTTTGAGGACAGAACAAGGACCAGCACAAGCATGTAGTCTGTGTACCACCGCCTGAGGGCTGGCTATTCCCTTAGGCCTGGCAGCCTGTGGAAGAGATTTTTAACCTTTGCTCTTCTTAAGCAATCATGTCCCTTGATCTCACATGGCCATAGCCCATTGTAATCCTTAGGCTCTAATATCAGAGCCTAATATCCTTCTCCAGGGCTCACCCATGGCTCCTCTGTTGCGCCTGTCCAGGTTGATCATTTCTCAGAGCTGTGGACTTCTGGTTCCTGGTAACTGCATTAAAAAGCACTGTCAGTCCAGGAGGGTCACCTGGTGGACATGAGAAAAGGATGAACCCTGAGCTAGGTTTCTGGCTGTCTTATGTTGGTTAATTCCAGTCTCTGGTTTCCATGTAGGCTTTAATTGTCAGTGGAGAGGGGCAGTGCATGTGTTGTTTGGATTAGAGTGCCCGTGTTCTGCTTTCAGAGCGCTTGTTACTAAGAGCTGATTGTGCCTATTGTTTTTTTTCTATGAAAATTAAGTGCCTTTCTTTAAATCCTAGCCTATCAAATAATTATCTGGGAGACGAGGGACTTTTGCAGCTGTTTCAGTTCCTCCCGAATTTGAAAATGTTAAGTTCTCTCAAGTGAGTAGCTCCTGTTTCCCTTACTCATGGGTGGGTTTTTGTGGGAGTGTTGGTTGTGGAAGCACAGTCCACATTTGGGAAGGGCTCTTCAGGATCAAGTGCAGTTATATTCTGTGTCCGTTGAGGATAGATCCACTGTGCTGTCTGGTCCGTCCCCATCTCTAGTGCAGAACAGATTGATTCCACTTGAAGCTTGATTGAGATCAGCGCCTGAGAGGCTCTGTACTCAGTCCTCCATGAAGGAGACAGGTGATCTTGTGTGCAGGTGTGGCACCTGGTTTCTAAAACACGCTGAGATCTTTAGCAGGCCACTGAATTTTTCCTCTCCCAGTTCCTCACCTGGGAGAGGAGAGCAGTCCTTCCTCTCCTGAGGTGGGCACCTTTGGAAGATAAATGCTGGGGAGCTCCGGCTTCAGGAGCAGAGTCTGAATTCAGCCACAACGGTGGCTTATGTTTATCTGGGTATTTTACCTGGCACTCCCATTGCAAGTGCACTGTACAGGACTGTGGCTTAGGGAGTATAGCACCATTCTGCTTTATTGAAAGAGATACTTATTTTTCCTGTTTGATTAATTGAACTGTTCTCAAGCCAAGACTGTTCCAGTTACTGACAGTCTGCAGCTTCTCTTCACATCAGTGCAATGAAACACATGGCTGTTATTTAACCGGTTTTTTTTCCCAGCATCAAGCACGCTGCCCACGGTCACACTAGATACTATGATAGACTTAGCAGACCTGAGCATGATCTTAATTAGTGTGGGTTTTGTACTACCACAACTGCACTTACAGTCAAAGAGTTGTTTTTGCCTTGCATCGGTGTCTTGAAATACAAGGAATTCCATTTAACCATAAGAAAAAACTTGTGTGGTGAGGATGGTCCATCACTAGATGAGGTTGCCCTGAGAGATTGTGGAATCCCCATCTTTGGAGATATTAAAAACCCAGCTGGGCAATATCTGAGCAGTCTGCTCTAGTCTAACCCTCCTCTGAGCAGGAGAGTTTGACTAGATCATCTCCAGAGGTCCATTCCAGTCTCAATTATTCTGTGATTCTCTGAACTCTAAAAGTGAGGGACGAATTTAAAAAATACTGGAGTGAATTGTGTTTGCAGAACTGTAGTTGGAAACACAGGCAGAAGGTGGCAAAGCAGCAGTCTCTGGGAGTGTTGGACAAGGATTGCTATTATCGGGTGACGCAGTGTAAATTGCTGGTAGTTTTGCTTGCAGCAGCTGATTTCATCTCTTCTTCCTGTAGGCTTAATGACAACCAGATCTCCCTGAACTCTGTGTTTTTCTTAGCTCAGTCCTTATCTACATTGGAACACATTAAAACAATGAACCTCAGGTATGACCAGGAGTACTTTTCCTATTTTTTGCTATTTAAAACCTCAAGCTGTGGATTTTGAGGAGTGATACAGGAGCACGTATCTTCAAACTCCATCCTAATTATGTTCTTTTCTGCTTACAGCTTAGGACACAGGCAGGTGGTTCATCTAACCTTTTGGGAAAGAATCAGGTAAAATCATACCCACTCATCTGTCTAAGCCTTTCACACTCCTCCTTATGAAATCTTAAATAGATGGTGATGTGTGAGTCCTTGAGGTGTGCCAATTAAAGAGCCATTCGGCTCCAAACTGTTTCACGGCTGATTGACAGCGGCTTGAGGGTACGGAGCAGACCGCAGTATCCCACTGCTGATCGGGGCTGCAGTCATCTCCCTCCCGGGCCAGGGCAGGGCAAATGCCCAAAGTGCTGAGTGGATGCAGAGCTCTCCGGAGGCTGGAAGAGGGATGATAAGGCCCTTTTTCTTCTGGGGATGACGTGAATCTAATTCTGGCAGGTGGTGAGAAAAGGCAGACTGAAGCATGAGGCCACTGCCACCACCTCACCCTCTTCCCCAGCTGCAGCGTGGGGAGTCAGCTACACGGGGGCAATAACATCAGCACAACTCATGGGGTAATCTGTTCTTTCCCCAGGGTCAGAAGTGCCAGCAGATGGAGAAGTAGTTTCCTGGAGCATCCCAAGCATGTAGCAAAAGGGCGGTGCTTTCGGTATGGCAGGCCCAGCTTTCTTTT
>NW_009201063.1:10291-35458 GCF_000690835.1 Fulmarus glacialis
GGTCTGTATCTGTAGCGTAATGTGTGGAGCAGACCCATCCCTCCAGCTGTGTCTCCTCAGAGAGCTGTCTTGTGCTCTGCCTGCCTTCGGGGGCAGACTCAGCTCTCTTGGAAAGCAGATGTTTCTTTCCTCTGCTTGTATCTCATTATGACTGATTCCACATGAGACACCTCTGGAGAAGGTGCATCTTTAATATACATCTCTTCCATCCTCTTCCCTGCTGAAACTGGTCAGGGAGGCCAGTCCAAGATAACACTTGGTTACAAGGGAGAGGGTCTTGGTTGGTGTAATTTGGCAAAGCCTTAAAGACATTGGGCCAGCTGGCATCAACCCAGGCCAACAGGTATTTGTGCTTTGTGGTCACTGGAGGGACACAGTGATATGCCAGAGGTGGCTGGGTGAATAATACACCCTCTTGGGATAGACTTGGAATGTTCACTGCTACAGGCATATATATGAAAATAAATAGTGCGTCTTTTGCTTGGCTAGGCTCATAGGGATTGTCTTGCTTTCCTGCAGGGGAAGCTTCTATCCATAAATAATAAGATACAGATCTGGCTGGCTACTACATTCGTCCCATGGACACCTGCCAGTTTGTCACCCATTAAGGTTTCTGCGATTTCCTTCTTGGAGAAGGAGATAGGAGGCACCATTCCGAGCCTTGCTCTGGGAGAGCTGAGACAGTGCTGAGCAGGGAAAGATGCTGTCCAGTCTCGGGAGACAATTTAAGTACCAATGATGTGGCTCTAGGGAGGCAACACCCAAAGTGACGTGGTATTTTGGTGGCTCTCTTGAATCAGCTTAGAGCTGGTGAAATCATCTGGTTGTCACAGGTTTTGACTTCTCAGTCCTAGATTGTGGGTAGGAAAATATATGTAGTGGAAGTGAGAGGGTTGCTCCGGGCCTTGTCCTAGGATGTGAGGCTCTGGGATGTGAAGGGAGTATTGCCATACCGTGGTCATGGCAAATATTTAGCTCCTGAGTGCTTTGTTTGCTTCAGTCTCAGGGACTGCAGAGTGGGTCCAGAGGACGTGACCAGGCTGTGCCAGATACTGGTTCAATGTCCCCAGCTGACAGAAATTGAGTAAGTGGTGTGCACTCGGCAACCCTGCCTGCCTCCCCAGCCCGCAGATGCAGTCGGTGTTCAGGTTAGCAGCTAGGGTAAATCGGCTCTCCTCTCACCACAGCCTCTTAGAAATCCCCACAAAACTTCACCAAGATGCTTAGATAAACCTACACCTTCCACTGCCTTCTCTGCTTCAGACTTTGGCCTCTCCTAAGTCTACCATGTCTGTGTGTAAACACCTCAGAACACATATGTGTTCTCATAGTCTTCCTCAGTCATGTGGCTAGACACAAGTCTTATAGTCTACTCCTCGAGACCCTGGCTTGCAGTATAGCCAGAGCAAGAGCACCTGGCCCACTAACATATGAACCGAACTGCTGAAGAGCTGGTCACTCCAGGCAGGAGCTGGGCTCCAAGAAAATTAGAAGAATACTGGTCAGAACAAAAACTGAGTAGATAAAAATAACACAATACCCATATTGCATGCATGAAATGCATCAGTAGCATAATTTTATAAATTTACAGTAATGTAAGAGTAAGACTCTTAAAACTGGAATGTTAATTGTCTGTAGGATGTGGAGAAACACAGAGACCAGCCAGTAAGGACTAAATCTTGCCCAACTTTCAGGGCATTTCTGGACATGTCTTTTTTCAGAATTTGCCTGTAACACCCCCATGCACATATGTGTGTGCATGTCTATGTAGATTTTATAGAAATACTTACAGATTGTCCCAGTTTCTCTTGGAATTTGTCTCCTTCCATGTTTTACAGTCTGTCTGGAAATTCGTTGAGTGACCAGAGCATTGAGAGATTACTGAGCTCCCTGCCATACCTCTGTCATCTGACACTACTGAGGTAATGTTTGGGGTCCCTGCTTTGGTTGCTGCCATGAAACATTGATTTGGACAGTGTTAATACCAGAACATATCTCAGGAGCATTAATCAGTAATTGTAGATTAATAAGCTAGGCAAAGAAAATGCAGAAACTCTCTCACACCCATTCCTGTCTTGTTTCTAGAACCAAAGCAGCACTGAACCTTTTTTCTTTAATGATACATAGAGGAAAAAAAAAGGATAGGAGGAGAAATACCCACCCTAGGCACAGCATTCCAGATAATCCTCACTTAGCAGGTCCCATGGAACATGACTTCCAGCATCCATAACAGATGTACGACTTGTTGGTTGACACACCACCACCATGTGCATGGTCAGCATCTCACAGCTCTGCCCCTGCCGGGATCTGGCATCCTGCCACACTTGACACCAAAAGTGTTTCCTGGCAGCACATCAGCCATTTAGGCTGGGAATTCAGGCTAGAGAGGTGCTGTCAGGGGCTAGGGGACTCCCACCATGTGGACAAAAAGCTCAGAAGGAGCTTGGCCATCTTCTGCAAGGTGTTGTAGCATGGAGGAGCTGCAGTGTCTCGAGAGACTGAATTTGCTCGGTCAGGAGGTTGCTTCCAGTCTGGGGTATCTCTAGTCCAGTAGCCTTGAAGTGGAGTTGTTCAGTGTAAACCCTTGGTCTGTACTCCCTTTCTAGTCAAAGGAGACTAAAGGAGACTCTCCTTTAGTTAAAGGAACGCTGGGTGCCAATGCCCAAAACTTTAGATCCTTGCTCACTGATCTTGAGTTAAATGGGGCGGATCCAGCCTTTTGCTTCTCAAAGTAAACAATGGGAAAATTGGGCCACGTGTATTGGAACCTTTCTTCTTGGGAGCTGATTTCCTTGTTCTTTCTTTCCCCTCCTTTTCAGTATTAAGAACAACACATTTTCCCCACGTTGCACTGTCTTAGTCATCAACTCCATCAATCTCTGTGAATGGATCAGAATGGTAGAAGTCCGGTAAGACACTGAGACTGTTTGGAGCCCAGCAGCTCAGCTTTAAAGGGACTACAAAGCTTGTCATGTTTGAAGAGCATTGCTGAAGGACTGTCTTTTGTGTTTGCTTCAGGTCAAGTGAAAATGCTTTTTTGCATTTAGGAGCAAGGATGCGAAGCCAAAAGACATCCTGCAGGTACTGGCATACGACACTTAATTATAATCCACTTGTTTTGATTCAGTTTGAAACACTAGTGCAAGTAGCCAAATCTCCTCTTGTAAGAAGAACTCATGGTCTGGTAGTCAAAGAGCTTGGGCTAGTAGCTGAGGCTTTGGGGCTCAAGAGCTGCCTAAGTGCAACTCAGTACCATTTGAGATGCATTGGGATGGCAGAGGCCTGTGCCTTTCTTGAGTGGCCACTGGACTACTTGTGATCATCTTGAGTGGCACCAAACTGCTGGACAAGCAACTGAATTGAGCCCTAGACACCGCATTTTCCACATGTGTGTCTCAAATTCTGGGTGATAATCTGCATATGAGCATCAGTGTGATGTGTTTGTGATACGTGACTGCATCACTCTTTGGGATCGATGGTTGCTGGGTGCCCCTGTAAAGAAGACTGTAACATGTCTCCAGTTAGGCACCAAGGAGATGGCAAAAAATGTGAAAAGATCTGTTTTCCATTATAACGTGGGGTTTGTCATTACTAACCTCAGGGAGGTGTTATGAGAAGTATCAAGCACAGCTAAGGGCATTCATCTCAGTGAACGCTGCACGAAGACTGGTGTAAAAATGCAACTGCTGATGGGCAGCTCTCACTGCTCAGGCTGAGCCTGATTGCCGGCTGTGCTTTAACTCTCTTGCTGTCTCATACGTAGGCTGACGGACTGTGCCATCGGTCAAGGGCAGATAGATGAGCTCTGCAGAGTCCTGGAGCAGCGTGGGTGGCTGGCAGAAGTAGAGTAAGTGGGGCTTGGGTTGTTACCATGACCTTGAACGAGTGTCGCTGAGGGAGAGCTGGGTTGGCATGGTTCAGCATTGCCTGGGGTTTCCCAGCCTGTCTGCTTGTGTATGTGTGCTCGTTCAGACTATTTAGAAACAAAATTGATTAGTAATCATACAGGTCCTCTATAGATATATTTTAAGAGGGCTTGAGCTGGTGGGACAACTTCCTTGGGATTTTCACTCTGTGGCTGTTTTGAAGCATTTGTTGCTTCATCCGAGCTCTGCTCTGAGCTTGTGTTCAGAGCTCTTCATTTGAGCTTGCTCTGGAGCTTATGCATGAGGTAGTTTTGTAGGGCAGCAGTTTGTTTTAGACAGGCCTTTAATGGCCAAGCTGGGATTTAAGTCCAGGAAGTTTGGCTTTTTCCTTCAAAGCTTCTCAGAGGAGCATTGCTGCTTAAAAGGCTGAGTTTTGGCTGGCCACCTTGTTCTTCTGCCTTTCAGTCTCTCCCGGAATCAGCTGGGAGATGAAGGCCTGAGGTGCCTCTTGGACCACCTGCATCGAGTGCCCGTCACCTGTTCCCTCAAGTAAGAAAACACTATGAATGTGAGGTTCCCTAGCAGAAGGGCATTCACGCGATCCCTCCTGAAGCTGGTTGTCATGCTTCTTGCCTGCTCCTGCCTTAGGAGGTAAGGTCTGAGTGAGCCATGAGCACAACTCAAGACCTCCAGGCCAGGGTGACTCAGGGTCTGATCCAAAACCTGTGAAGTAAGTAAAAGTCTTTCTATGAGCGTTAGCAGGAGATAACAAGGCCCAGAGTAGGGTAGCATGACAGAAGTTGACCCAGTCCCCTGAGTTTTCAGTTCGTCACTTTTCTGTGTACATTGTCCTCTTTGAATAACTCAAGGCACGTAGATGCTGTGACCTTATCTGTGCCCTACACCAGCCTCTCCCCTTCCCTTTCTGGTGGGGAAGCAACTGCTCCAGCAGTCGGCTGCCTCTGTAGTGCAAGAGACAAGTTGCATTTGCTGTGTCACCTAAGTCATCGGTGCTGTGTCTTGGAGGGGTTCGGTGCATTTAGCACAGCCGACGGGGTCCAGCACCCCACAAACTGCTCTGTCTTCAGTGCCAGCTCTGTGGCTGAGGAGCCTGGGAACAACCCTGACTCAACACGTGAAAAACCTTCTTTCTCTTCTGTGCAGTCTCAGCCATAATAGGATTTCTCAGGATGGAGTTCTGCATCTCATAAATGCCTTTGCCATGTCTGGAAATACCACTGAAGTTCAAGTCAGGTGTGTGTTTCTCCTCACTAATTTCTGATTCTTCCCTGCATGTTCTCCTCTTAATTATCGCAAGTTTGTGGTCTTCAGGTAATAATGATGAAGGCCATATTTTCAACTACTTCTATGTATAAGTGCATGCAAAGCTTTTGTTCGTGTCCATTACTATTGGCCAAATATAGCTGCCAAGGAGGAAGCTAGCAGAACTGCTATTCCAAAGGGCCAAGTCATTTTTGTTTATAAAGACACAAGTATTCAGCTGTACTAATTGTTGTCATGTATATATCTGTAAATGAACCTTTTCAGGGCAGGAGTCAGCCTTTACTCTCTAAAAATGTGGTCTCTAATTCACTTCAATATGTTGAGATTTCAGAGTGAGTCTGTCGAAAGCAATTCCAATGTTCTTTACTTGGATTTGCGTCTTTATCTCCTTTCCTCTCTGGCAAAAATAGCCCATGGGTTCTGGGCTTGTTGCACTGGCATGAACTGCTTTTTCTCATGGATTCAAGTCACAAGGCTGGGCCATGCTGCTGATCTGTCTTTATGAATGTTTATGTTCATGTAGACCAGTCGGTCTGTTGTGAACCAAATTTAACCATGGTCACTTCCATTCATTCCTGCAGTTAAATGTGGGGGCTGAATCTTTCGGCTGGGCTATTTTAAAGCAGATCAGTCTCCTGTTTTAGCTCTCCCCAGAGCTTGGCAGACAGTGCAGGGACAGGAGGAGGCAGACAAAAGCAGGGCAGATCAGGATTGCTTCTCCCACCACCAGTGCTGCCTTATGCCAATTTAGCATTAGCAAAACCTTATTGAAGCATTTCCCTGGGCTGGTTTATTGTAGAGAGAGGTGAGCTGGGCCAGGTACCTCTGTCACTGCTGCGCTGTGTTGCTTTGTGCGGTTCAATGTATTGTTAAATTCTAACCATTGGGAAAAATAGTCATTTTCCCTCCAAATTTTACACTGATGTATCTTCTCTGTGCAGTTTGTGCTCCAAAGCAACTTTAATCATCAAGTTGACAAGCAGAAATGACCCGAGAAAGATTTTGAGGTAATGGTACAGATTTTTTTGCGTGATTTCTTTGACAAAGGTGGTGTCCTTTTTCTAGGGACAAGGCAGACAAAACCTCTTGTAGCCCCTAGCTCCTGGCATGGTGATATTTTACACTAATAGATGATACATTTCCTTTGATTCACCTTCTGAGAAGAGCTTTCTCATGTCACAGAGAACCCCACATCCCTTTCTCCCACTGCTTCCCCTCTGACTCTTCCTCACCTAGGAACCTGTAGGTGTGCCTACAGTCCCTGTCACAGGACAGGGTGCTACAAAAAGCTGCAATTAGCGTACACGTGTGCTGTATCAGAACATCTCAACAGATGCTTTTGAAGCGTTGCCACAATCTTTTTTGGAAGCCCTTTTGGAAGGCATTTAAGGTTTTGGTGCCATCCTTCTTTTTCTGTGGGGAAAGGTTGTGATGCCTGAGATTTCTGGGTCAGAAAGCCAGAACTGTTTTTACGGAACTGAGACTGTTCTGTTTTGCATCCTTTCAGACTCGCAGAGTGCAAGTTTCAGCCAGAGCACTTGGAAAAGTTGTGCTTGCTCCTGGAAAAGTGCACTGGTCTGACAGAGTACATGTGAGTTAATGGCTGCTTGGACCCATTTGGGTGGGCTCGTTTGTAAGCTGTTCATTACAATGACCTTTGGTTCTAGATCCTCAAATAACAACGTGACAGTCCAAGCTGCAGAAAGACTTTTGCATTCGCTGAGGAAAAATCTGGGTCCTCTGAAAATCAGGTACTGTGTCACTGTGCTGTTTTAGATACTGACCTGAGGCTGGTCTGATCATCTAAGATCTCCTTTCATCAAAAACAAGAGTGAACTGTGCTTCTTCCAAAGATAGGTAGCGTTGGCCTGAGAAATTCCCATGGGTGACTCTAAGTTATTGGTATTTTGGCTTTATCTCCTTGATTCCTACTAAGCATCATGTAAAGCTGTGCCCATAAACTGTGCTATCTCTGTAGACCTCTAGCTGCCTTACAAAGAACGTTGCTAATTCTGGTGAACGCATTCCTACTGTGTCCTCGCCAGAGGTCTCGCCAGAGCATCCTGCAGTTCACCCGGGTAATGAATTCTTCACTTCTCCCAAAAAGTGTTGCATTAGAGCACAAGGGCCAGGCTCCTTCTCATTGCTGTCAGTGGTAGGCAGGCAGGAGGGAAGTTGATGTTTGTGTCCTCCTCCGCAGGGATGCTGGGCTGCTTCTCTGTTTGTTCCCAGTTTGCACCTTCTTTCCTGTGTAGACATTACTCTGATGAGCAAAGCAGTCTTTCCGTGTATGTCAGAGTGCTGAGCACTCAGCTGAGAGAGGCAGCTGACAGAGATGGATCCATGCATGTGAATAAAAGAGAGCTGCCTATATTCTGCTTTGCAGCATAGAAGAGCCATGGGTATGTAAAGAAAGTATCACAAACCTTCTTGAGCTGGCTGTCCAGACCTGTGGAAACATTACTGAGATCACGTAAGTAGCACCTCAAGTTCTGGTATCTTTTAGATATTTTCTTTTAGCCCGATACTTTTAAGGAAATGGGATTGAAGCCAGCACTTTAACTTGCTCTTCTGTTCTTTATTCTCTGTCTCCAGTGCATTTGTAAGCCATTAGCCAGCTTGAAGCAAATTTGACCCAAATGTCTGGCGGGTAGAAGTGCTTAGAAGGTTTGTGGTCGCACACCTTAGTAGGTGTAGTGGAAAGGAGGCCATGTTCCTAGTCTTCCTTGGGAGAAAGGGTGCCCAGATTAGGCTGGCTTTGGAACTAGTTTAAATATTGCAAACCTCTTCAGAGATGGGTGGTTAGCATTCATGCACCAGCATAGTTCTGTGCCATCCAGACGTCCTGATTCTTCTTCTGAAAAATAGCATTTGCTCTCCCTCAAGAGTTCACAGGCTTATGGTGTTCTCTAATCTCTACCTTTCCAGGATATGTAAGGATAAAACCCTCTTCCAATTAGGTGTAAGGTTCCCACACTGCCTGGAGAAGGTGGAATCAGTTGTTAGCAGGTGAGTAAGTGACTATTTGTCCTTATTTTCTCCTTGTTCTGAAACTCACCATGGGATGAAAAATATCTTCAGAGTGTCTGAGGCTCTGGTCTCCATGGGTTCAGTCTCAGAGTGCCTCTGTGCCACACATGCAGAAGGAACCTTATTCACGTACATGTGTCTTTCGGGCCACCCTCCTTCAGGCCCATACTGGACCTGCATGAGGTAAAAAAATCTACCTACCTTCCCTGCAGGACCAGGAGCACTCAGGAGACATAAGCACTTTGAAGAGACTTAAGACATGCTGGCTTCTGCATGAATGTGTAGAGAGAGAACAGCATTAGTGTCTTTTTCTCTTTGTGTAGCTGAAGAAGGCGGCAGCTATCTTCTTGTGCAGTTGGGGAAGGGCTGTGTTTCTCTACACTGGACTGTGATGTAGATGGGACATAGCAGGAGAGCCCAGGGAGGGCACCTGCAAAGCTCTGATCTGTTCCTAAGCCTGGCTCTAAGCGGCACCAGATGCTGCAGTGGGCATTTGCTGATCATCACTGACAGGGGCGTTGTGTGTTTGCATCCTGCAGATTGAATCTGTACAAGCCAGAAATCAAGAGTGCTTGTTTCTACCAAAGGGTTTATGAAAAATGTGCTCAGCTTCAGGAATTGAGGTGAGTTGCCAGGCATTGTAGAGGATTTTTTTGGGAAGGGAGTTGCTTGTCTTTGTGTGTGCAGAAGAGCACGCAGCAGAGAAGGGGAGAGGCCAGTGCAAGGTCCCAGTCCCTCTGGGTCCCCGGCTTAGAGTGTTTGGTTGGAAAATAGAAAAGACCCATAGACCTAGTGGCTTCCTGGGGTTTCCTTTGAAGGCATCTAAATCTCTCCCCTGTGCCCAGATAATCCGTACTCTCTTATTGTCGCTGGGAGCTCCCATGGGACCTTGCCAAGTATCGATGTCATGACACTTCTTCAGTGTCCCAGCACCGGTGTGCTTTAGCTGTGGGCTTGGTACAGACCTTTCACCATCAGGACAGAAGATGATCATTGTTCTGTTCTTGCAGGTGGTCTCATGTTGAGCTCCACAATGATGAAGCAGAAATGCTAGTCAGGATTTTGCTACCTCTTCCAGAGCTGAAGAAGTTTGGGTATGTCCCCAGCTGTGGTCTTTTCCACATCTTTATCGTTTGCTCAACCCAGTGCCTCACCCTGATCCTCTCTGAAACACTCTTTGTCTGGAATATGGCCATGCACTCTGTGATCTCTCCTGACCTGTGTCTAGGTTGCAAACTCAACAGCTCTCTGCAGTTCATGCTAAAGGTAGTTATAGGGGCACCATGAGCATGTCTTGAGGTTTTCTCCTCTTCCCCTTTTTTGAAGTGAAAGCAATTTGAGACTGAGATCTTGGCTCTTGTTTACATTGTAGGTAAGTTTATACCACCCTACTGTGTAAAAGAGCTTTTTCTGGTGTGAATAGCATTCAGTCCTTTTCACAGCCCTCTTCAACTGCCTGTGAGTGAGTGGCAGGCTTATAAAGGGCATCTCTGCCCAGTGAAATGCTGGGGGTTGGTTGGCCCAGGCCATGGGGCACTGTTGGCACAGAGACTGTGCTGTTTGGTACATGTACGTCATGTGAACCTCTCTGAACTACCTAGTCCTCGTAGTCCTGTACACAGGAGGTGTGGAAGTCTCTCCAAACTTACTGGTCCCTGATGTCTATGCTGGATGGGGTTTGGGATGGGGCAGCTTGCCTGTCAGTGCAGTAAACTCCTCTTTTTCGGTGTGCTGAGACCTGACCTTCTTATTTGATCCTTGCTGTTTTGCAGGCTGACCTCTAGCAGTATTATGCCAACTGGAATTGATTACTTGATCACGGGCTTGCAGAATTGCCAGGCCATTGAAGAGCTCAAGTGAGTGTGTTATTACCAGGCTGTCCAGAGTCTGCCAGGTCTTTCTAGAAGCTTTAGTTAAACTGCAGCCTCGTTTCTGCCTGTACTGTGGACAGATGTAGTTTTCCTGGTGGCTGGAGGACTTCAGATAGGGAAGAAGCGACAATTCCTTTTTATTTGCAATGAACAATGAGTGAGAGAGACAGAGATCAGTAGTCTCTGGCAGGGAATGTCCAGTGGAGAAATAAAATGTTTTGGTAGATGGTTTTTGCATGAATCACGTCCCAGCTGGGAGCAGCAATCCCAGAGCCAGCATTTCACTCCTGGAGGATGATCTGGTGGCCTGTGCACAGACATGGCTTTTCCAGGCACCTACATGTAAGGCATCCTTCTGTTATGAAGTGCCACTGGACCGTGTGTGTCACTGTCGCGAGAGCTTTGCCATATTTTGGTCATAGTGGCACCTTGCTCCAGGAGGGGCTGGGTTCTTGCTCCAGAGATTTGGAATTCTCTTGGTATTTTATTAGGATCCAAACACGTCCAGTAGAATTGCATTAGAGAACAAAATTGAAAACTATTCACAGGGACTAGAATATACTCCTACTTCTCTTCCACCCTTCTGCTCCCCTCTGCTCTGAGTGCTCGCATGACTGCCCATGCTGTGTTCCTTTGTTATTTCATCCTTTAGCCTGGGCCACATGAAACTCGGCAGTGCTGCCATTCCTAAGCTTGTGCTGGGACTTCGTGAAATGCCATCTCTGAAAAGGCTTATGTGAGTATGTGACTGCAGCTTGCCTCTAGCCCAGCTCGTGATATTGAGTAACACTAGCTTAATGTCCATTTTCCTGGGGATGTTGTTTCCAGCTTGAACCATAACAGTATTGGTAATGATGGCTGCTCCAGACTCGCAGAAGCCTTGAGGAATATGCACTACATGGAGGAAATCAAGTAAGTTTCTCCTTTCTTGCAGTGTCTCATCAGCAGAGAGGTGACCACTAGTGCCAACATTTGGAGAGACCCAGATGTGCTTATACACGATGTTGTAACAAAAGCAGGGAGGTTGCAAAGTGCTCATGTATGAGGTACCTCGGGCTAGAGGAAATCAGAGCTTGATGTTCAGAAGAGGAGAATTTGGCCTAACCCCGCTCTGCTGCAGTCACGTAGAAAATGGATTAAACAGCCTCTGGATTTAAATCTCTGGAATCCCTGGGATCCAGAACAGATCCCTTGTCTCCTGGGAGAGCCTTGGACCCAGTACTTCCCTGCTCTGAAAAGATCTGAATCTAGAGCCAACCCCAGGCTTGCTCTGCTTTTCTGCCTCTCTCTCTATCCAGATTCTGTCCATTCTCTACTGTAGAAGTTCGGAAAATAATAACCAGCTGTTGCCTGCCTTGGCATTCTGGCTGAAGTAATTTCCCACCCATTAACAAGATCCAGTGATTTTGATTGCTCTTTGCAATTTTTTTTAATGCCTCATTAACAGCTATTAGTTTTTCATGAGATAGTTGAGACAAGCAGCTCTCTGATTTTGCTGCCAAGGTCAGAGGTGTCATCCAGTGGATGGGGGATATTAAATAAGATCTCATACTTTGATGCTTAGCATTTTCCTTTACCGCACAGCCTTTCTTCTCTTCTTTAAAGTTTAAGCCACAACAAGATCGGAGATCCAGGCCTGATAAATCTAGCTGCTGTCCTGCTGGAAATGCAAAACCTGAAGAGAATCGAGTGAGTCCCTTTGTTTTGTTTGCAGTGGTTTGGGTCATGGCCACAGTTGGTGGGGAAGCCTGTGTGGGAAGCCCTGTGCCGCCTTCATTTATACAATGTTCCACCTCCTTCCAGCGTTTTCGATGTCATTGAAGACCTGATACAAAATCTACCAAACCAATGGAAGGTGTTCCATCTCCTACCTTCCCATGGAGAGCTGGGCCTGGCAGCGACATTTTCTGCCAGTGCAGAGACTCTCTGAGAGTGAGGGTTACAGCCATGTCCTCGTGCGGTCACCCCCAGAGACAGCGGTGGGCGTTTGCGGCCCTTCGCTAGCTGTTTGAGCAGAGAGATCTCTGGCTCAGTTGTGTCCTGCAAAGTAAATCTGCAAGCTTGTGGGGAATCGTACAAGTCTCAGCACCTTTCCTCGGGCTATGTAGGGTTCCCAGTGTGGTGGCCCCCAGTGTTGCTACACTGCTTTGTTTTGCTAGTGGAAGAAGAGGTGAAATTGAGAATTTGTCAAAGCAAGGACACAGTCTCTAGGCAAGGCTCTCTCTCAGAGACATGGATTCAAACTGTCCCTCCTCCAAAGGAACAGAAATTAGAGCATGCAGTCTGTTTGTTAGGCTCAGCCCTCGGGTATACCTTGTAATTTTTTGAAATTACAAACCTGGAAATGACTTGAACAAGAAAAGGAAATTCCCAGTTCTGTCTGGGAGAGGGAAAACTGCTCCTTCCCCCCAGTACCTGCAGGGGCAGAAGTGACTTGGTACTTGACAAAAACACACTACAAATCCCCAGGCCATTTTCCAGAGACCTGTGTCTCTGGACACACCACTGCAGCCCTGTGTAGCCCGTTGCTGCAGTGACCCGAGTCCCCCATCACACCAGGCAAACAGTGAAATATCTTAAGCTGGTACGTTCTGGTTCTTGTTCAGTCACTGACAATCTTTTGTGCTTATTTTAGCCTTTCAGGGAACAGTCCCAGTCCTGCTGGAGGGGAAAAGCTGATGGAAGCTCTTGCCTATTGCAAGCGCATCGAGGAGCTACTGTAAGTGTGTCATTTCCAAGGTCCATTTAGGAAGCTGGGCAAAAATCAAGGCAAAGAAACCAAATCTCATCTGGCTCCAGTAAAGCTAAAATCATTTTTACCACTGATTCTTATGAGAGCAGTGTAAAAACTCACAGCTATATAGGATAGGAATGTCTGGTGCTGGGTGTGGGAGGTTTGGGGATTGCTTGTTCACTGCAATCTCTCAGAGATTTCCAAGAACCGTATGGACTGCATCAGTGGGGAAGAACTGAATCTGTGGTTTAATAGGCAGCGTCACAGGCATATGGGCTGTGCAGTGCCTGTGTTGCCTAAGAAATCAGCATTAATCTATATAGCTGCAAAAATGGAGGGAAGATGACAGATAGAGGCTTTACTCAGCCAGATTTATTATCAGTCATTCCATTGCAGACCAGTTTATAGAACAAATGTGCCCCTGCTATATTAAAGAAATAAAATAATTAAAAAAAAAAATCAGAAAAAGTTATTTCTGTTACAGTTAAAACACTGGAGCTATTCATATAACCTTCAGATTGCAGCATACTGGACTAAAGGCACACATTAAAAAGTGCAATTTTGGTGTAATTCCAGCTCAGGACAACCCAGTCAGGAAGGGAGATCAGTGTGCACCTGAGAAGTGCCAGTCGGTTTTACTTGCCTGTTTAACTTCTGCTGCAGGATTCAAACCCCCGTTGTTCTTTCCTCCCACCTCAGTGTCCTTTGAATCGTGGACACTAGCTTCTTTCAGCATCGTCCCATGCACATGTGGGTGAGGAATGGGGGTCACAGATAGGTGTGGGTGACACACAGGTGAGGAATGAGGCTCTGTAGTTCACTGCCGGTAACATCTCATTTGTGCTTCTTCCAGACTATCAAGGAATGTTTTTGGAGACAGGACAGCAGTGAAACTTGCCCTCTGTCTGCCTCATATGACCAACCTGAAGATCCTGCAGTAAGTGTCAGCCTCTGCCCCAGGAAAGCTGGATATCCCGGGAATATGGGGGATGGTTGAAAGAAGGCATGGGAAAAGGCACAGACTGCAGTGGTGCACTGGTCTCGTGTTTAGACATTATTTTAAGTGTCTCAGGATTGAGAAACTCTCCACAATTACTCTGCTGCATCAAGTCACATCAACTACTCTTGTATAATCTCTTGCAGCGTTAACTTTAGAGATGAACCAGGTGTTGTATATACAGTAAAATAACCCTTAAAATTCGTTTTCAGTATGTTAGCTTCTAATGCCTCTGGGTATCCTCTCGTTCTGGTGTAATGTAAAAATAAATATGAGCACCTTTTGTGGTCCCTCACTGTTTTGTGTAGGCACCTCTGAGTCATTTTTCCCCCTGAACTCAGTGATATTATAGTTTTAAACCTTTTATGGGAGTCTTTCCAGGGCTCTAACACGTGGGACTTTCTCATACTGTTTTACAGTAGCAACGCAGGAAATCGGTGAGCTGGAAGAGCTCAGTTAGCTTAGTGGTGTGTTTTCCAGCCTGTGTCTAAGGTATCGTCAAAAGATAACTTAGAAAAGGAATCCCAAATCTGGGATACTGTAGTCCTCTGGGTAGGTTCTTGTCTTCACTGGAAAGGTGTTGGAAAACCTGCAGACGTGAGATTTCCCATCTGCTCTTTGTTCTTAAGGCTGTTCCTCACCCATCTCAAACCGATCCCGTCTGCGCAGAGCTGGAGGCAGACTGCCGGTGGTACTGGGCAGCCTTTGCTTTTGCAGCGACTGGCTGACTGTGCTCCTTCGATGTGAGCATGGGCAAATCCACTGAACGTGTGTGTCCTTAGGGCTAAGTGTCGTTGAAAGCAACAGGAGCTATGTGACGTGCTAGCCACATTGCTGGCCCCCCCTGTTGCCTCCCCGTTTTCCAGGCCCCTTCATTTGATTAATCCACAAGAATCCCAGGTTATTACCAGCACCGGGTGCTGATTCAAAAGATGTAGCAGTTATCTTCTTGGCAAGTTAAATATGAGCTTTTATTACAGCTTTATTCTAAAGTAATCCTCCAATGCTTATGTTTCTTTTGTTAGCTTGCAGAACAATAACATTGGGCCAGCAGGAGGGATGGAGCTGGCCAGAGCCCTGGTGGCCTGTGGGCTGCTAGAAGAGATAAGGTAGGCCATGGCAGGGGCGCTTGGGATGGTGCCAAATGTATGGACTGGTATCACTCTGCGGGTGGGGATCATTTCAGCTCACAGGCCTGAGGCTGTCACGTAGGCTCTTCCCGTGCTCAGCGTGACTCCGCGGAGGGGAATCCCTCCACCCGTCCCAGACACACTTCCTAGGATGAGAGGAGACACTCTCTGAAGGTCACTGCGGTGCACTGCCTGCAGGGCAGCTCAGATCGCTTCAGACATAAAACCTTGTCTGCCAGTGCTGTTTGCCAGGTTTTGTGTAGCCATGTGCCTTTCAGCTGCTGTATGCAGTAACCTGGGGAGTGGTAGAATTTCTAAATATGGAACTGAAAGAATGGAGGTGATGTGAATTAACTCTTCCTGCTGCATCCTTGATGCCACCGTTCTTTGTTATGTGTTTATTATTGTTATATGTTTGTTATGTGTTTTATTATTGTTATGCGTTTATTTACTTATTATTTGGACAATGCCCATAACAACATGCTTTAACTTTTGGTCAGCCCTGAATTGCCAGGCAGTTGGACTAGATGATCATTGTAGGTCCCTTCCAACTGAAATTTTCTATTCTATTCTATTCTATTTTATTCTATTCCATTCCATTCCATTCCATTCCATTCCATTCCATTCCATTCTATTCTTAAATAACAAGATGAATTAGGGTGTTGGTATTTTAAGTGTGAGATATGTTAGAGCAGGGGAGGTATTGCCATTGCTTGTGTTTGCTGGTAGATGAGAACAGAGCAGCACACCCTGGTAAAGGCTGGAAGGCAGTTCTGCTGCCCACTGAGTCTTTGACAGCCATGTCTTCTTCCCAGTCTCCCTTACCTTCATTTCCTCTCAAGTCACACCAGTCCTTAACTCCAGCGTAATTTCTTATTTCTAGTTTCACATGCAACACATGATGTGCTGCAGGTGTGTCCATCTTAGCCATTGGTATAACCCCACGTTACTGTCTGCAGGCAATTCAGTGCTGAATGGACTTACATTGCAAGTTAGAGCAGAGCTGTCATTCCCATTTTACCAAGCAGGGAATTGACCCTGAGTTGCCATGTGCCAATCTGGCTTGTCCCTGCTGTCTAGAGTCCTCACTTAGTCTGGGTACTCGTTATTGACTTGCTAATTCACAGTTACATTTTGGTGGTGGCTTTTCTCAGACTAACTGCTTTTTCTGCTTTTTCTTTTTAACTCAAAGCTTTTCCATTACTCTTACAGTTTATCAGAAAATGACCTTGGGGAAGGAAGTATCCATGCCCTGTCGGAGGGGCTGCCGTGCTTTGAACACCTCCGGAAGATCGAGTGAGTACCCGGGCACTGAAGGCTGCCGGGGCAGAGCGTGGCTGGCTTTGTTTGGGGCTTTGCCAGGGCAGGAGCTCAGCAGACGGTGCTGGTGCTGGTGCTGTATTCCCAATCGTTTCTGACGCCAGCACATTGTGCCCTCTGTTTTTTCTCTCCCCGCTGCTTCAGCTTGAAACTCTGTGGAATCACTGATGATGCTTCAAAATCACTTTCTCACAGCTTCCGACAATGCCTTTCCATGGAGGAGATAATGTGAGTGTGGGAATGGATGGGGAGACCCTTCAACACACAGGTCACGCTTGTTTTAATGTCTGCTCCTATTTTTAACTGCAGTACATTTCTGATCCTGCTAAATACTTACTGATACTTACCGATACTTACCACTAAGTACTTTTTAGTGATAAATTTACTAGTAATTTACTAATTGACAAAATTATTGCTAAAAATTTCCTGGTATAACTAGCAACTTACTGGAAGCTGAATGTGAAGAGCTGAACAGAATATGGAGGAAAACACTCATCTTCAAACTCTGTCCATTATCCTTGGTCTTTTAGCATCTGCTTTGCGAGGCAGGACAAATTCCCCATCTTGTTCTCCATGGTCCAAGTCTTGCCTCCATTTTTTTACAAGATGGCCAGAGTTGGCTCTCAGAGCAGAGCAGGAGCTTCTCTGTGCAATTGTAGAGGCTGAATTGAGAGCTCAAAGCAAAGTGAATTCGGCCTGTAGATGAACAGGGTGTACCACCACCTGCAGTCTCGCTCTCCGCACTGGAATAAAAAGGGTTGCTCCGATGCATGGACATTTAACATGTTTTCAATGAACAGCATAGATGGGCTAACTACATTCTGACATGTGTTCACCTGCCCAAGAGAACCTCAGTGAGAAGCCTGCCAGGAACGTGCTCCGGCTTATGTCTTTTTAAAAGCAATTTGCCCAGTTGCACTAGAGGGACCTTAACTTTAATTGTAGTACACAAGATCCCATGGAGTCAGCAGTAGTCTCATCAATCCTGAGCTACCTGTAGCTTTAATGAAGACTAACACTGCCTGAGGTGCTGGCAGGGTACGGACCTCCTAGGCTGAGATCACTCCTCTATCGGGATATAGATCTGTGAGACCTAGGCTCTGTAGTCATCTCTGCTGTGGCCAGCAGGGTGACTCTTGATTGTCATCATACTCTTATGTGCCTCAGTTCTGCAAAGTACTCGTGGATGGTTTGAGTAAAATGATGCATGGGTCAAGAGCCCACCAGACTTTCCCTCCCCCAGAGGGTATTTGTGTGGAGATCACAAATCTCTTAGGACTCAGGGCATTAGGTCAAAGCCAGGATTTTATTGCCAGACCCATGAGAGGCAATAATCCAGCGGAGTAATGGGATGAGTAAAGCAATATTCAGTGCATAGGTGTGTTGCTTGCAGCATGGCACTAAGACTAGTTAACCATGTGGGGAGTTACTGCTCCTGGATTACTAACAGATAGGCAGATTCTCCTTTAATAGTAGTGTTAGGAGGGGTCTGGTCATGTTAGTGGAGGCATATGTGAGTTCTGTCATTGGGAAATCTGAGTGACACAGCGAGCAATATGCTGATACGCATGAAATCCCAGAACAGGCCGTGAACTTGTTTCGCGGAAGGCCCCAATTCTTGAGCTGGATCCTGTCCTGCCTTTCTTTTTTTTGGCCTCTACACACGATACAGAAATTCTGGAGTTCCTCAGACTTGGGTAGAGGAATGGCTCTGTGAGGTGGCCCCAGGATCATTCAGCTGAGTGTTGTAGTGAAGCACTGATGGTGCCGTGCCAAGTTTCTGTTCTCCAGGCAAGAGGGAAATGCCCAGGCTGTTCAGTCAGTGGCAAAGAAAGGATCTGGAGAATTTTCTCACTTGCTAATGCACCAGAAAGTGAAAAACCCAGCCTTTCAAGAGCCCTGCGAGCTATCCTTTGAAAGAGCTCAGAGTCAAAAGGCGGCTTTAAGAGCAGGTTGGAGAGGCACCTTAGCTGCTGCAATAGGAAGGAGTTGTCCTGGGGTAAAGCTGTGTGCTCAGCAGTCATTGCCATCTTTCGCATCTCATTCCCTGGGCCTGCAGGACTCTGGAGATAACCACAGTCCCTAGGCTCTGTGGTGACATTCCCTGGTGTCTTACCATGGTGAAACTGAGGAAACTCCTCAAAATTAAGCTTGTAAATCGGGGGAACGTTTACCTGCCATGATAAGAAGGCGATAAGCTCTTGTAAACAGGCGAATCTGTGAGGGGGTTGTATCACAGCACTGCTGTTACTCCTCTTGTGTTTATCGACTGACTCACAGTTGGGATTTCTTGTCTGTCTTAGACTGTCTTGGAACACCCTTGGTGACGGAGGAGCCCAAGAGTTGGCCAGTGCTCTCCCAGGGATGGAAAAGCTGAAGATGTTAGAGTGAGTACAGCCCTGAGAGCAACCCCAGGAAGAAGAGTTGTTTTTCTGTCACTGAGCCTTCAACCACAGCACTCCCAAAAAGGGGATGGATGTTAGGAACAACAGACAGGCTTTTGCAGTTCAAATTCTTGCTTAGCATTCTTGCTGCATGCACCGAGGGCCAGCCTTGCTTGGGTGATACACAGCGCAGAGAGGCATTTTTTTATTTAAGGTGTTTGCGGTGTAGGTATCTAAACAGAAGCTAGTCTGTGAAGGCCTCCTGTTTGAGTCAGGCAAGACAAACTGGTATTTCTAGAACATGATTCGTATCACCTAATGACCTCGGGTGAGCGGCTTCCTGCAAGCTTTTACTTCTCTTCGATGTCTGGGATGGTCTAGATGGGTACCGTGCTGAGTGAAAGCCTGCAGCACGGCAAGCAATCCATCCCGAGGATGGAGCGGCCAAATTGTGGGTGTGAGGCCATAGGAGCTCAAAGGAAGCTCAGATGCAGCTCCTGTGCTGGAGCTGCAGTGCAACCGGCAGCTGGGGTCGATGTCGCCAGCTCACGTGCTGGCCCGGTGGCATCACAGCCCAGCCCTATTCCATGGGAGAGACTGTCATCTTCTGCTCAAGGACTGTTCATGGAGCTTTCCTCCCCTTGGCCCTTTGGAATACATAGTATGTGTCTTCCATCTCTCAGCTGTATGAAAATATTAATTAGTCTGTGGGTCATAGGGTCAGAAACCAAGTTTTGTTTGTCTTGGGCAGGGAAACTGCATAGTAGAGCACATAGTAAAACACGGCTGTTTTACAGGTGAGAGCAGGAAGGTTTTTTCTGAGGCAGGAGGAGTTTTTGGCACCAAGCTCGCAGTGGGATCTGTTAGAGTGCTCCAAGGGCAAGAGATCTGCTTACAAGTCCTGTTGCTAGAAGGAGGTCATAGGGCGCAGTGCACACACACTTCTTGCATAAATAGGGCCACGGTCATAAAGATGAGGCTGATGTAAGTTGTATGGCATTGCTGTGCTTGTGCAAAAGTGTAGCTCTTCTGGGACAGGAGAAGGAGGTGGTGATTATTCAGCTATTTTCCACTCTTGATTTGGTTTTGGATTTTGAAACTCTCTTTTTGTTTCTAAAACAGTCTGGAGAAAAATCGCATTGGCGCCTGTGGGGCCACAAAGCTAGCAGAGGAACTTGCCAGGTGCCCAGAAATTCAATTCATAAGGTGAGCAGGTATCACGGAGCTCTGTGGCTGGGTATCGGCTCAGCAAGGGGAAGTTGGGGTGACCAGTCTTGGGACAGTCGTGACCCACGCCGGCCTGCTGCCCTGGGTTAGCTGGCATGGAATAGGATATTGCAGGGGATGCAGACGCAAGCCAAGTAAGCTAAGGGTTTTCTAGGCCCCTCAGAAAGTCTTGGGGAAAAGGGACTGAAAAGCTTACTGGCTTTAAATGAGGTAAAAATGAACACCCAGTTGTGTAATCTCCCCATCAGGAAGTTTGTTGCATTTTTTCCTTTAAGTTTTCTTTCTCCCTTTACATCTGATTTCACTTCAGATACATTCCTACCCTGTCCCACTCTGCCCTGGGATCCATATCTTGCAGATACTTGCACACCTGATTTTTCCCACTCCTTGTCATTGCTTCTCCAAACCCTGTGTATCAAACTCCACTAGAAACCTCTTGTAGGAGAGACTCACTCATCCTTCACTCGTCTGAAAAGTCACTCTTCTGAGAGCGCCTCTGATAATTTTCTGGTAACACAGCTCCCACAGCCAAGTGTCTGCTCCTACCTGGGCTGTCTCTTTGGCCCAAAACAGGCTCTGCCTTCCCCAAAGTGAGAGCAGCCCGAGAGTAACCACTGAGGAATGTTTCTGGTCCCGGCTGGATTTTGGGGCCCCTCTGTGCTTGCTCAGATTGGGGGACACAGCACAGCACGCAGTCCCTCTGGCTCCTCGGGGCACTCTGCTTCACAAGGTAGAGGCCCAGTATGGGAAGCTTTTGGGTAGACTCCACCAAATGAGGTAGATGAAGAAGGGTGGCTCACGTAAATCAGGTTGCTTGCATGTAACTTGGTTCTTCCTCCCCGTTCTGAGATCCTAGTGGCCTGAGGACTTTTCAAAGCCTTAATCTCTCTCCCAAGCTAGGTAAGTGAGTCCATCTCAATGGGTAGGCAGCTGCTGGGTTACTGCTGTGTCGCTGAGATATGGCCATACCTTGCTCCTGTCTAACTGTTGGACCCGCTTTGATGAAAACTCAAAGCTGCCTCTTCCACTGTCTTCGGCATGCCACCTCCTCGCTTACCACACCTAGTCCTACGGTAACACGTTTGCTGTCGTTGTAGGCTGTGGGACAATCCAGTGCGCAAGGGCCTCGCTGAGAATTTGACAAGGCAAGATCCAAGACTATGTTTCTCCTTCTACTAGCAAAGAAGAGCCCTTGCCTGACTAGGAATTCCCTCTGTCTTCCACTGCTCTCAAAAATTGCACTGATGAACCCAGGAAGTCAAAGTTCCTACAATTAACAATTGTAACTATTAGGTCTTGCTTCGTTGCACTGAACCAAGTGTGAACACTTAGTGGTGTTTTGTTTCTTGTGAGCTTTTATTGTACAGAAAAGCAAAAGACTGAAGAATCGCTGCTGAGAAGGCAGTGTTCTTGGTGTAAAAACATTGAAACTCTCTTCAAGAGGATGAGGTGCATCTGTTCAGGCATTCAGAAAGCCAGCAGAATATTTCATTATCTTTAATCAAGATTACAACACATACAGGATGTTCCAATAAAAGCATGCGCATCCGCCAGGAGAGGATGTAAAATTATTCACAAAATTGTAAACTGTTCACCCTGTTACAAATGCACTCAAGCAGGCTGTTTGAAAATTGTGTATAACTGTGTGTGATTTTTAGGCGAAAAATGGTAATAATGTGTTTTTGTTCACTTCATGTCAGGCTCCTTTTCATACAGAATTGCCTCAGTTTCCTAGTAGAAACTTCAGGACTTTTGAAATTTCAAATCATTGTCCAAAATGATCAATATTTACACTGTGATAACATGGAAAGGCTGATATCACCATAAATTTCAGTGAGAAACGCGGAAGTGCTGAGGTTGTAAAACAACTTGTAAGAAAACTGTGACTGTTCTGTGTGAGAAGATACGCACTACTGATTATTTTCACGTGGGGTTTTCTAGACCTTCGTGGAGTTTTTGGAAGACTTGATTGCACTGATCTCTTTGAGGTGAAGCGAGGGGTTGGTTAGCTTGAAATGTTGACCACATGGTAGATCCTTCAAGCCTCTACTATCCCCTGAATCCCAGAGCCTACGTGTCACTGGGCAATGGATGTTGAACCTGTGGGAACTGGAGGGAGAAGACCCCAAACACCACGTTTGCTGCTCAGCGGGAGAGACGGACTACAGCTGCTCCTTGCACGTGTGGAAAGACAGCTTGAGTTGCAGGAGTGCGGCCCCATTGTTCTCATTATTTATTAAGTTGTTTTATAATGTTTTCCTTACGTGTTTCTGCTGTAAATATTTAATCCTTGAGTGGATTTATTTATGAACTTTTGTTTACAGTAGCGTTTGCCTGGGGAGACGTGACTGATCTGATTTGGGCAGGGCAGGCGTTTGGAATGAGATGGAAGTGCTGGTCCAGCAAACCTTTGGGCAGAGGACGTGGACAGCTGGTGCCTGTTATCTCCGGGGGAGCCACTGTCCTTATTTAAAGATCAGCATTAGACTCCGTGAGATACCAACATCGTTGCGTAGAGGTGGGACACATTTTGCAGAGGCTGTACTCTGAAAAGGGTTTAAAAGCAACAACAAAATAAAAAAGGTAGTGAAATTCCTTATCAGGCCATAATTCAATGAAGTAATCAAGTACTTAAGATTCAAACACTGGAATTTAGGAAAAGCTTCACCAAATGTGCCTTCTATTTTCATCCTGTATTGTCAGATCTAGTTTGCAGATGCAAACCTTCCTAGTACCCATCAAAGGAAAAGCGTGGCACAAAAGGCAGCGTGATCACGTACCGAAAGGTGTCTCGGTGCCGTTAGCTCTTCACAGCTTTCAAGGTGAGCGTGTTTGTCAGCTGGGCTCTTCTCTGGCCCTGGGCTCCTTTTGGAAGTACAAGAGGTTGGACAGAGTTTGCTGTTTCAGTCCAGGCTGTGAGCTGAAAATTCATTTTTTCCTCCATTTGAAACATCATTTTAGTAGGACTAAGTACTATGTGTGATAAACGATAGAGTCTGAGTTTTACTCTGAAGGAAAGTACTGGGATTGGACTTTTTAATGCATTTTATGATGGCCATTTTGTCATCTTCGATTGCATCCATAGCCAGAGCCTTTTGCTGTTACCACAGGCCGATGTACCAGGGGGAAACCCAGAAAATACCGCTGTCAAACAGATCTTTGTTCAGCGCCATTGTATCGTCTCCTGATGCCACCCACTCCTGCATTTGAACATGTTCGGTTGTCACAGTAATTTATTTTCCTCCTTTACTGGTGTGAAACATGCCTTCTTGCTTACTGTTTTTCCTCCTTTTTTGTTGGGGGAAAAAATGTGCTTTAACTGAAAAACTAAGAATGCTGCTTTGATGAGTGCTTGACTGTTGAAGTCAGTTTTGCTTTCTGGATCTTGGGTGCTAACCCTAAATGGCTGCCTTGGGTAGAGCAGCCACTGTAGAGACATCTCTTGGGTTTGGATCACATCGTTGGGTTGTTTTCCCTTGCAATGAAATGCACTATTTAAAAATAAATGAGACCTGAGATTCCCCTCTGCAGTTCCCCTGACTCCCCGAAGTTAGGAAGCGTACGTCTATACCATGAGGTTTGCAGGAACGTAACAAGGTGTGCTACCAGTACTGCTGCAGCACTTCTCCTGACTTGAGATTAACGTTAAAGAGTGCCTCTGAAATCGAGATGCACACCTGCGTTTCTCAGGTTCTTCCCCAAATTCAGGATTAGCTCCCAGACGCACGTCTGTCTGCGCTGAGAGAGCAGCCATCCCGCAGGAGCCAGGGAAGGGACTTGCAGGATGTCACAGCATCTTTTCCAGAACACCAGGTGTCAGCAAAACCTCAAAAATGGGAAGCGGTTGTCCGTAGTCCAACGATTTTGGCTAAAACCGGGCTCTGTGCTGTGTTTTGAGTGCGTGGGTTGCATTTCTAAAAAAATTGAGATTTGGATTGAGTTGTACGTGACACACACCACCACAGTCGGTCTCTGCTTTGTTTCCTACATCGAATGCCAGGGTCTTTTAGGCCACCCTTCCCCAGCGTGCTTCCCATTTTCACTGCGCTGCTGATGTCCATATTCCAGCGTGTGGTCGTGTCTGAAAGTTTCCGAGGGGAACCTGGAGGCTTTGTCCAATTTTGAGGGGTTAAATGAGTCTTCTGGTATGCGGGAAGACGTGAGGCCGTTGGGGATTGTGTGTGATGGCTGAATACCAAAACGATTCCCAAATAGATAATTAACGTGGGCCATTTTTAGAGCTGTTACTATTACGTTTCAGATTTATCATCGTCCAAAAATGGGAATGTGTCAGGATGCTCCACACACCCCTATTGTTTCAGGCTGCCTGCAGTCTCCGGAAGACAATGTCTGAACTAGTCAGTACTGGTTTCATACACAGAAGGGATTTTGCCCCCTGAGACCAGATCTTTAGAAAGAAATACTCTGCTGTAAATAAACACACTGCTGGAGGGCGGTGAGGAGCCCGGATTTTGTGCTAGGGAATAGCCGGAGCCAGGCTGGGCCGGGCTTTCGCACACGATGGCTGCTGTTTTGTAGAGCTGGAAACGCAGCCGCCGTTCCCCCTCTGCTAAAACCAGTTCCAGGTAGCGCTGAACCTGCTGTGACTTGGACGCATCACGCTGGGCAGGAGAGAAAACACAGGAAAAACTGATTTTGGAGAAAATAGGCAAAAAAACGGAAAGACTGGCTGCCTCTCCCTATTTCCCCCAAAGCGACATTTTAAGCCATGGGCGTGGAGGTAGGAGGGCAGGTCTGGCACAGACCCCACTTCTCCCGCTGAATTCCTCTCTCAGGCACAACCTTGTCCCTTCCTGTGATGGTTTCTGGCCGGGTTTACACAGGAAGAAGGGTTTGCTCCCAAAAACTAGGCTCAGCTTTTAGTTGGATGTTGCCTGTTGTGTTGCCTGAGCTGAGCAGGAGCATTCGTGACCTGTGAGCCCGTCTGCGTCCCCCGCCCCGCTCCTGGGTGCCGGGAAGGGAGCGGGGCTGGCGGAGGGGGGGACCTCATCCACGCTGAAAACTGACTCGGTGCCTTGAAACTCCTCTGCCTTTAACAGCCCAAGCTGCAGGAGAGGGGAAAGCTGGCCAGGGGGGAATACGGGACTTGCTTATTTTGCCCATGATCTTTAAAAGCATGAACAGAGCCCATAGTAAAGGGTCCTGTGCAAATAAAGATGGTTTCTTTAATCTGAAACCTCAGAGGGAGGCTTTCCAACCTTATTACCCTATCTCCACATCAAAAATACTGATATAAATATATATATAAATATCCCTGATGACTGCCCAGCGTCGGGTGAGGTTGCTAATGGTACGTCGGGTGC